>NC_052504.1:69290414-69592914 GCF_014356525.2 Nilaparvata lugens | reverse complement strand
TTTCTACGTACAGTGGGGGAATTAATAAAAAAAAGTGCTATTCAAATTAACTTGAATTAAATAAAAAGTCACCACGTGTTGAATAATATCACATAGTTCATAAGAACATTTTATAAATTTATTTAATATATGTAGGAAGCTTACTTCCATGCACAGCCCGAATTCATATAAATCCCTGAGATCTCATGTTTGAATAATAATTTATTAAATATTAATTTTGTTAATTGAACAAAGTATACCATATCAAACTTATAGACCGAACAGGTTTTTATTGGCAGAATTTTGTATTGACTGGAAGTCTAAATATCAGTATTAAATATAATATATTTATGAATTTGAAACACACTGTTGTGAATATTAGCAAAACCTGTGATAATTACTCAGATTCTAGACAACATTTATTTAAGTAAATTATAGATATATCGAATATTTTATGCACATATTTTTTATGGGAATATATTTTGTGTTTTATGTCAGCATACAAACTCATAGAATTTTTTATTATATCCTAACTCATCTCGTGATATACAGTTTGAGCTGTTTTGGCACCAATAGATGTTCAGTATCACTTAAAATCATTGAATCAAGTAATATTGATCTTATTCAGAGCACTCAATATTTATCATCCTTTGATGATATTCATTTTATCTGCCAGAACAAGTATATTAAAAAATTATATTAATAAGGTTCCAGTTATATCATATAAGGATCCAGAGAGCTTCAAGAACTGGCGTTGTAAGTTCTAAGGAATTTTGGAAGGGTATATTGGTGAATACTTGTATTCACGACGAGCGTTTTAAGAATCAACTAGAAACAACTATAGTTGGTCCTTATCATTCTCTAGTGGTACATGGTTACTGATAATCAGTCATCAAATATTCTTTTAATTTTCTCACTGGTATTCTCCAAGAACTTCATAGAAGCAGCGGTAAGAATTATCAATCACCGGTCATTGAACCTTATGGTGATTATTTGTATTTGTAAAATTCATGTATCTACCACTGAGCTAGAGCTGAGGTTTGAACCCAGTAATTTTGCGAGCCGGACGGCCTTAATTTTTTGTGAATTTATTCGCAAAAGAGGGAATTTAGAGACTGCTCTTATAAATACCAATATCATCACTCTATCATGAGAGGTAACCCTCCAAGGGCAAAGGTTTACAATTTCACACTGATAATTCACTTTGAAACAACCAATCCCTATCAAATATCACCATTTCCACCAAAACTTTAATTTCCATTCAAATTTTGATTTGATGGTGCGAACTGTGACATCATATTCTTCTTTCGAAAGGATGTTCTTGTAACCTTATTGTGATTGTACTTATTCTTATTGAATGAATTGTTGGCGATCATGAATTCAAGAGAATAAGCCTAAAGTATGCCCAATTTATCGCAAAACAGTATCTTGATTGATTAATTCCTCTTATTTCGTCTGTGTGGTAAAACTATTTCAATGCACGTCCCACCTGTATCACTTTTGATCATTCTTCCAGAAATTATTAAATATGTCAGTCTCACATTTCTCTATGGATACTTTTCCTCCACTCAAATCCTTTTTATGGATTGTGGTCCGTCGGAAAATACCTCAAACGATTGATATTTCAGCTACGTCTCAATAGCTCTACTCGATTTCTGTGGAACATGCGTCATTGAATGGCACGGCACTGGAATTATTATCTGGTACTTCTAGAGAGCGATATTATGTGATAAAATTCTTTGAAACGGTAGCTGCTGTCAGAGAAGTTGAACCAATCCCAAAAGTTTGGTTCAGTCCCACAAGAAAGAGATCGCTTCATTCAACGCGTGGCTGCCGAGAGATGATGGAGGGCTACCAGCTTTTCCCACCACCACATTTTTTGGCCGCTACACTCATTTTCCACACTTACAAAAATGCGGTCATTTCTCCTCCTCTCTCATACTCGCAATGTCGGACCTCAATTATTTGACTGGAAGCTTGCGAAGAAAAAAAAAGAAGAAAGTGCCCTTCCATCCTCCTGATTGAAAGCTCGAAATGATTCAGAAGAAGTGTATATATAGCAGGAAATGAGAAGGTTAAAAGAGAGACAAAGAGAGAAGAAGGTGAAAAAAGAAGATGAAAAACATTAGAAAGGAAAGAAAATCACTTATAGCCGAGGAAAGCACTCACATGACCTGGCTTCCTACAGTGTAAGTCCTATCTCTCCTACTCATCCTACCTTCAAATTCACCTGCTCTACTCTCTAATAATCGTGAATAATGTTCACACCCTCATCATTGACTAATATGAAACAATATGTAACAGAACGTTGTTGACTTGGATTCTAGTTTGTGATAATTCGAATCGTTGATATCCTTTCCATTGTCTCGCAGCCATGAACACAGATCAGAAAAGAGAAGGATGAAACTCCATATTTCACGTTTTTGTGAGTTATTTTTTGAATGAGTTCCTTTTTTTCTTATTAGTTTTGTTCGATTCAAATTGAATGCGGCTGGTTCAAGGGAATATCCTCTTCAGTTTATTCAAATTTAGTTTTCTTTATAATATTGTTCCATTTATACACACATTTCGCACTATTGTTGTCCTAATTTTCATTTCATTAATTCTATTTTTCAACTGTTGTTCATTAGTCTATCTCGTCCAGATCATGTCACAATCATCAAGTGGCTTGAGTGTATATTATCAGAATGTCAGAGGTCTCAGGACTAAGACTCATATGCTCTGGCAGTCTGTAATGGCTTCCAATTATGACTTGATACTGGTAACAGAGACTTGGCTCAATTCTGGCTTTCCCAATAGTGAGCTTTTTGATCAGAGGTATATTGTCTATAGGAAAGATCGTCTTGGTAGTGATTCCTGTCGAGGTGGTGGTCTCCTTATAGCAGTTCTTAGAGGAATTCAGTCTTGTGAATGTGTTGATATCAATTTGTCGCTGGATGGTGGTCGGTTTGAGAGTTTCATGATTAGAGTTGCATCTCGGGATGGACCTCTGTACATTTACGTTGCTTATTTTCACAATAATGGGGACTGTTGAAGATTTTCAAGCTCATTTTGATTGTCTGGAAAACTATGTTCATGGGATTGAAGATAGGTTTTTTATTGCGGGAGACTTCAACTTGATCAACTTGATCCAGAGATCACCGATAACATGTATGATGTGGGTGGTGGGTCTGTGGTTGCTAGGAGACTCTGTCAATTTTTGGGTTTTTATAACTTGCAGCTATTTAATAGTGTGAGGAACTTGAACTCACGAACACTTGATTTGATCCTCTCAAACTTGCCTGTTGTGGAGGTGACTGGTACCCGAGGATTTGATCCACCACCCGGCTCTGAGCATAAATTTGATTGTTGACAACCCACAGGATCAGCAGATGAGTCCGGGTATTCACTCTGCTTATGACTTCAGGAGAGCTGACTACCTCTCTCTGTATGAAATGTTGAGAGATTCTGATTGAAGTGGCTTATATCAGCTGAGAGATGTCGATGAAGCTGTTGATTCTTTTATGAAGTAATTTACAGATGTTTTGATGCTACTATTCCCAAGAAGATTATCAATGGTAAGGGGACGAAGTATCCCCCATGGTTTACAGCGGAGATTATTCGGTTGTTAAAAAAGAAGAATAGGTATGCTCAGAAGAAGAATTTCTTGGATTATCATGAGAATCAATTTCTAAGATTAAGAGAGACTTGAAGGCTTTGATCGCGGTGGTTTACCGGGCTTATGTCAACTGTGTCCAGATAAATATCAGGAACAACTCCAAAGATTTTTGGAAGTTTGTAAATGGCAAGCGTAGTGCAGGAGTTATCTGTGAGAGGATGGTGCTGAATGAGGAGGTATTTATTGGCTTTGAGGTTCCAGCTGGGTTTGCAGCATTCTTCCAGTCCGTTTACACGCCAATCACTGCCTGCTATGGAAATGTAGTCAATGATAATTTTCAACATATTGGTTCCATTGGTGGCTTGAATATATATCATCTGTATTGGAACAGGACATACTTTTGGCAATAAAAAGCCTTAAACCACGGACATCCCCGGGTCCCAATGGGATTCCATCATTTGTGGCCAAAGGTTGTGCTGAGCTCTTGGTTGGACCTTTGAAATATCTGCTTGATCTGTCGCTCAGGATGGGCCACTTTCCTAGTAAGTGGAAAATTTCAAAAATTGTACCAATCTTCAAATCTGGGAAGAGAAACTTGATTAAAAACTGTCGTCCTATCTGCTTATTGTCAGTATTTTCAAAGATTTTTGAGAAGATTCTATATAGAAGTATCTTATGGCATTCCAATCCTATTATATCAGACTGTCAGCATGGATTCCTGCAAGGTAGATCTGTGCAAACAAATCTGCTTCAGTTCACGGAGTACACTTCCAGAGTGATGGATTCAGGTGGAGAGGTTGATGTTGTATACAAAGACTTCGCGAAAGCTTTTGATCGAGTTAATCACAGTGTGCTATTGCATAGACTCTTCAACCTTGGCTTCAGTGAAGTGCTGATTTCCTTTTTTTGAAGCTATTTGTTCCACAGGCCGAACATTGTATCTGTGAAGGGAATGGAGTCATCTGCTTTTATCAGTACTTCTGGAGAACCGCAGGGAAGTAATTTGGGTCCTCTTCTGTTTCTTTTGCTAATTGATGAGCTTTCTCTCCAGTTGTCCTCGGAATGTCTGTTTTTGCTGATGATATCAAGATTTATCGAGAGGTCCGAGGTCCTATGATGATTGCCATCAGTTGCAGATTGATGTTGATAGGGCTTCATTGTGGTGTGCGATGTATCGTCTAGAGATAAATGTGGCCTTTACTTACAGAATTAATAATCATATTCTGGACAGAGTTACCATCTGCAAGGCCTTGGGAATTGTTTTTGACATTCTCATTCCACATAGAGAATCTATGTAACTAATAAGGCAAACAAGCTGTTGGGGTTTGTTTTGAGGAACTCGGCTGACTTCAGTAACCCTGATGCTATAATAAGTGTTTATGTCTCTCTTGTGAGGAGTGTGCTTGAGTTTGGCTCCATGGTTTGGAGTCCTCATACTGACCAAGATAATCGTGCAATTGAGAAAGTTCAAAATAAATTTCTTCGTTTTCTGTATTTTAAGAGGTTTAGAAGAGCTTGTCCACTTGGTTTTCCTTCTGGCAGACTGAGAGATATGTTTTCGATTGATTCCTGGAGTTCGCGCAGGGATAGAGCTTCAGTGTTTTTCATTTGGTCGCTACTTGATGGAGTGGTGCATTCTCCTGTGCTGCTGTCAATGCTTAACTTTCGTGTGACTTCTTTCAATGCCAGGAATTTTGTCTTGTTTTCTTTGCCAGAAGTAGGACTGAGCATAGTGATTTCTCGCCTCTAACTAGAGGGCAGAGACTGATGAATGGGCGGAGTAGAGGGTGACACTTAGTTGAATCGGAATTGGAAGTAAGGAGATTGATGTTGGAGTCAATTGCTCGTTGGTAATGTGCCTCTGTCCATTGGAATATTGACATGATCTTGCTATTATTTTCCTTTTTGACTTACACTCAACAACATCGTCGTCGTCGTCATAATGATCATCATCATCATCATTATCGTCATTATCATCATTGTCATACCCCTCGCTCTCATCTTCAATTGTTGTTGGTTCAAAATATTGACATAATTATTTTGTTCGTTTTTCTCTTATCAATTTATACTTATAATCATCATCATATTCCTCTTTTCATCTTCAATTTTAGTTTAAAAAAATTATTGTAGTTTCTATCTGCGAAAAAGTTGAAAAAGAGAGAGATATAAAACTGGAAACAAGAAGAAGGTATGATATGATTGAGAGAGAAAAAGAGGTGGCGGAAGAGGCAAGTGCAAGTTGCTTTTAATTATGAAGCACGACGGCTTCAGTCAAACAATTTTTTCAAGTTTAAGAATAACGACTGCACTTCAAGAAGAAAACGGGAGACTGGAAGAAAAGTCTAAGAACAAAAGTAGGGAGAAGCGGAGGAGGAGGGTGAAAATAGGGACAGGATGAAAGGACCTCATAACATATTTTGCGCAACCAAGCCACTAGCCAAGCCAACAAAGCTTCATATTCTGCTGCCTTGTTCTAATATATTACTTGAAGGTTTACACTCATAACGTCATAGCTGCAAAAAGCAAGCAGCAAGGCACCCTACTCCCACACGAATAGCATTGGGTTCTTTTAAATAATAAGAAAGTTTTGTAAGCCTGCATGTCAAGACAAATTTCAATGTAGGGGTTGTACTTTTTTCATATTGTGAAAAATGTATCTATTGTGAAAATGCACTTTCTCCAAAATCAAAGTTATTGGAAAGGTGCAATAAATATTAGTAAGCTTTTCCTATGTTGGAAATGCTACCGAAATCAGAGAAATAATGATATTAATAATGCAGACAACCCCTTTCCATGAAATTCGTTATAACTGAAAAATTTTCACTCTCATTCTTGGCCAAAGAACAGTCACATTTTCCACATTGGTACTGCAATATTATGTATGATTGGGTTTTAGAGTTTTGTGGCATCATTCAGCTGTAAAGGATGTAGACAATCCAATATTGATGATTCTTCTTTTCAGCCATTATGTTTGTTCAAAAGACAGTTTAAAGCTCATAATCGTGAATTTGAAATTAAATCTATTTCTGACGTTTTTCGTTTTCCGATTACCAGAGTTATCGGTCACTTTCTGAAACAACACAGACTGCACTATGACGAGCTTTCTGGAAAACGATAGTGCAAATTTGTTATTTAATTATACAGAATTTCTTGAATAGTTTTACTGCGTGTCAACGCAATAAAAAAACTAATGTACGACAAAGTTTCTTTCAGAAATGAATTCATAAGGATCGATGAAGGTTCAAGTTTTCCAATTCCCTCAATTAAATGAAAAATTCAATCTAATACATCAAAACCAGTGTTGTTATAAATTATTTTTCATTGAAAATGCTCCCTCATAGACTGTATCCAATTAGTCAGTCATCGAACCATGGATATGATTTACACATTTTATATGAATCTTGAAGTATTCAGGTGTACCACTACAATATTTTGCATAATGCAAGGTTCATGAATAGCAAAGCATGAGAAAAGAGATTGCGGCTGCTGTAAGAGACTTATTCCAGTGGGATTGGCTGAGATAGGGGTGGAGGAAGGGGTGTCCCCGTGGGATGTCTAAAGTGGAAGGAGAAAAACAGAAAGCTGGGGTTGAATTGTGACAGAGTGTGATATAAGGCGCAAAAGGGAATAGAAATAGGTGGGAAGCGCGAAGATGGAGACTGAGAAGAGCAGAGATGAATTCAGAAACGAATTGGAGGGACAGACCGTGAACAGACAGACAGGAGCCTGTCCATAAGAGCATCCAGAACAGCACCGCCTGAAAATGATTTCAATCGTCGTAATTTGCATAATTACCAAACACGTTATTGTCGCTCCTCTACCAAAAAGAGCACAGGAACAAAGACATATTCTTCACAATGAATGACACTGTCCTGGAAATTTATTCAGCTTATTTTATGTACCGTAATACTTCAAAATTTCATACAATAAAGTTCACAGTGAATGTGAACAAAAACAACAAAGAGGATGTAGCTGCTTATGTCCAATATTTTTATATTCCTGAATTGCAGTCAATCTACATATACATTATTAAATTTCTCTATTTTGAAAACGGAATTCATCGGGTCTTTCTTCATTACTAACTTCAGTTGATATAGTTATGCCTGAAGGTTCTAGATATAATAACCTTTTTAAAATAAATTACACTACGCACTATCTACACTATTAGGAATGGTATGATCATATAGCAGTGTATTGGCATTGTATTTGAAGTGTATTAGGAGTGTATTAGCAATGTATTAGCAGTGTATTAGCAGGAAATCTCTTGCAAACAGTCGCTTTTAGTTTCAACGTTTCTTTAATCTATTGGTTATGTCTACTCATTCATGATTGTCGTCACTTTTCATATCGAAGACCAATATTATTGATTCATTGAGTGCAGATTCGTAATAGACAACAGGAGCTCACTTCGGCTGGGTAGCCATCTTCAGGTTGTCCAGCCGATCTTCATGGTGAATCATCGGAATATCCCACTGTCAAAGTGAGAAACTGTTGAACCTATAAGTTTAAAAAATAGTTGGGTTCAACAATTATATTTCCATATGAACAGAACATGAGTGGGATGATGATATGGAATATTGTTTCATGAGGTGTTACAAGATGAGTGAAGAAACCAGAGAGCACTTTACAACAGAGTTGGTTAACCTTGCTTAGAGGAAAATCAATGTCAGTGCAATAACGAGTTACGAGAATATGAGCTTGGGAGTTTCAAACTCTATTCATGGATGGGAAGTGTTTAATGAACTATGAACTTGCATAATTGAACTTATTGAGAAACTATTCCTTGATGAAGGAACTGAACCCCATGAAGTTACTTGAATGCAGACTTGGACAAGCTTGTATCTTTGATTATTAAGTTGAGGAGGAAGATAGTTGAGCTAGCAGCGTACAGGGTTAGGCTTAACTCAAGAAAGTGCTAGCAAAATTGATATTGGCATAGAAGAACACTTCTAGAACAGTGCTGTTATGAAAACCTCAGACTTTCCTTAAATGTATAAGAAAAATGACGAAATTGATATAAAATTTAAAATAGATCCCTATATCGTTGCCGGTTGGCTTGTCATCCTCGGCTCTATTCATCTGGTACTTGGAACATGTCATACACTCTTTTATCTTACGATTCTCTCTTTAACTATTTGATATTTTCTTTTTTTTCTTTGAATTTTTTTATTTCTTCAATGATGTTTATTAATATAGAATCAACTTGAGCTTACGCACAGGCAAATTTTGACAATGCATTCTCTCTCTATTATTCGAATAATACTTATAAGGATTTAATTCTTATACCTTACATAATCAATGATTATTAAGTTATATTTATTCGAATTAAGTTAGTTATAAGTACTGTATAACTCCGAATGTCAATATTTTTTGGATTTTATAGGGAAATAGATTATTATTCGATTTGATTCAATATGATCAATGTCGTTATTCTCACTCTTTTAAAGAAGACAGGCCTATCAATATAAAAGTAAAAAAAGAGCCAAACTTTGCTCTAGAAGTAGGTAGTAGTATATGACACACTCTCAAATTGATAATAAAATTAGTAGATGATATACATTGTATTATATAAGTGTACAGGAATAGATATGAAAAAAGGAGGAAAGTCATCAGTGAAAGAAATACTAAGGCCTCATCAAAGTGAATCGATAAGCTATACGGACAAAAATAATCAAATAAATAAATATGAGACACTGATAATTTTTGCCTACTGGTTCATACTTAACTACCTTAAAGATACAGAAAACTCTAATCGTGTTTGAATACGATCTTAAATCGAATGTGGATTATAAATTTCAGGATTGAGTCATTGTTTCTTATTGAGAGGATGAGGCTCAAACAAACACCTCAATCTCATCTTTCAAAATGATTGTTCCAGCTATGCCAGCACGCCTGTACAAGCACAGAATTCAGCTCAGCCAGAATTCCAAGTATGTGGAAATGCAGTAGATAGGATGACGGATGGAGTAGAGGATCGGTATTATAATCTGTTGTATTAATCCAGGCAAATCTTGTAAGGGAGGATTACAGAGTATACTGTACCCTGTAACATTCACCTGGATCGTTTCGCCTTTGTATTACAAACAGGCCATGCATATTCATGAATGTGACAGGCCTTCATGTAGAAGGTATTTATTAAGTTTCGTCACATATTAAGTTTTGAGCTTAAATTCAACATTAGCTGCTTGTGCCAAAGTGATAGTGATGCGTGTTTCACAACTTACATGTGGATTGATACAGAAAATTATCATTGGATAGATACTCCTTATTCAGCCTGCAGGCTAAGGCCCATGTTATACGAGCGCTGATAACAGGGCAATGGTATTTCCATAGTGAAAATTATACGAAGCGTTATCAACGCCGCAGAGTACGCGTTGGCCCGACGTTGATCGTTGCTAATGCTAACGCAACCTGCGGCGCTGGCAACGCTGAACCAAGTTATACACAGCGTTGTTGACGCGCACTTGACGCGCAGTAGTAGTCTATGATTCGTCAAGTACTGTGAACTCCAAATTACATTATAGTAATGGAGGAAATCTTTGATATACATAATAAAGAGGTAAAATCAACAAATGAAATTGACAACTATTGTGATTAATTGCCGTCCCCAACAAATAAACAGAAATTCTATAATATCTTTCATATGAATATTAGAAGTATTGCAAATAACTTTGATGAACTGCTTTTGCTTCTGAATGATATACAAATTCAATTCGATATCACTGTTTTAATGTTGGTTCAAAATTAATAAATTTTGTTCCAAATACAGGTTAGAACATTTAGCTGCGGGTAGCAAGAAAGAAAAAGACGCATAGAGGATTGGATAGTTGAGAATATTTTCTTTGATACGAACAGTATTCTACAAATTTTATTCTTCTTCTCAATCTCTATCTCGTTTTTACTGGTTTTCCATACATTTAAATAATTAATCAGCAGGTAATTAGAAACCTTCAAATCGCAGACCACTGGTTACCGATGTTATCTCTCACTTGCAGCCGGCTGAGTGGCCGGAGTCTTCGCACATTCAGCCTGCTTCTCTGTGCTTCTCTGTGTTGAAGGTTCGTATTCCAACTGGGGGCATGGATATTCGATCATCTCATCCTATTACCCCTAAACAAAGTCTTATGTAGGAATGCAATATAGCAAGCATAGAAAAGTATAATTTCTATTGTCTACTATTTGCTTTTGTAATGATAAAGATTCCTTTTACGGCATCCAAATATACCAAACCTTGTTTATATGGCGAGTCTGCAGACAGCCTGTCTGTTATAGATTCTGCATTTGAAAGAATTCCAAATTACACAACACGAGAACTGTATAAAGATTAGGAGCGATTGGCATGGTGTGATGAGGAGAAAGAGAATTGGATGTCATTGGCAAGCACATTAACATTGAAAACATATGTATTTGGACAACTAGTGGTCCTCTTATATATTCGAGTCCCAAGTGTTGTGGGCGCGATTGTAGGGGATGGGGGATCATGAAGAGGAATGATGGGGGGGGGGTGTCTGAATTTAGTCTCAGCATCTGAATGGCGTCTGAGTGTGAGTGTGTGTGCTAGCAGGCAGCAGCAGGGCTTATCCTTGACCCCTTGGAGAGGCGCCAAAATCGAAGGGTGGTGCGCGAGGAAGCACCCTTACCCTGCCTCAAAGCAGCTCCCCTTTTCGCCCCCGTGCCCAACAACACTGCAATGGCGATGAGGCAAGTTCCCAACTGGTGGCCTAGGACCATGGCGCGGTTGTGTCTGTTTCTTGCTCTGTGGAGCTCCCCGCGGGGGACAACACTACCCCCCAAAACCAGCGACGCCTAACTTGATTTATGTCATCCGACCTACGTTAAACCATTCCCCCGCTCATAGTCCATAGTGCGCCCCACACGGCGCTGATAACCTTTGCTCGCCTTCTGATATTCTCATCCTGAAATTTTCTTGCGAACCGCCCATTGTTTCAAGCCTCAGGATTCGTATAAATTCTCCTTGATGCTCTATTCTACTGAAATGTGAGGGTTTTTTTGTGGGAATGAGGGCTCTACTCTCAAACGACTGACAATGGTTTATTAAGTTGGAAAATATTCTATATCACAAGATTTCCGAAATCTTGGGAGATTTTGGTTGCTGGAAGGAACTACGCTTGAGAAGAAAAATAATGATCAAAAGTGTGACTACTAGCAATACCTACTATTACTATTACTATTATAAGTAATAGTAGGTATTGGTTCTAGTGAGAAATTATTCCATGAGAAAACTATCAAAATTCATGCTCAGCTTAAGGGAAAAATGTTTTCCATTTTTCTCCTTGGCTCTCAAATATTTTCAGATATTAATGATGTATTTCAAGTATGTGCAAGCTCAAGTGAGATTTCTCCACAAGCTATAAATTTTTGGGGAGTCTATATTCAATCTACTCACAAAATCGTGAATCGCAATCATATAAATTTATGCTAGACATTGTAATAAATTAAATTTGGATAAGCAAGCAAAATCGCTAAATGGAAGGATTTTATAGGTCTCGAGCAAACAGCTGCTCTACTATCGCCGGGTGCGATAGCAACAAGTGAAAGATTAGATAATAACGGGTATCCTGGCTAAAATTAGAACAGCCAAATAGAAAAGAATTTTATTTGATATTTATTATATTATATAAAATATTGGAATTTTGAGGTTAGGCTATAATACTTACTGGTCGGCAACCTAATAATCAATCAAGCAGTGTAATTTGAAATCTAGCCAGACACCTTTAGCAAAACTTTGTTGTAAATAAATAGCATTCAACTAGAGGATTTGGTAACCACATGGCAACTTATTGTAAATGGAAAAACAACTTAAAAAGTGCATAAAAATTTATTATATGTAATGAGCATGTACAAAACACATAAAATAAATAAAAATATTGAGGAAGTATGTATATTCAGTAGGCGCATGGAAACATTCATGAATTTTGATGCTGTATTAAAGCGTAAGTCATTTAGATATTTATTTATTCCCTTGGTGAAGACGACTTCGGCCACCAGAAAATCCAGGACGATAGGAAATTCGGATCGCCACCATCATCTTGGGAATTTCAGCACGTGAGTGAAAATTATCAAAATATATGAATTTAGGGCGCCCTTAGTGCTTCGAGTGAAATAAAAATATAGAAAGCTAGCTCGTTGAAAGGTTGTATAAATATTGAAATTATTATAAAACTTGCACAAGTCTTAAAAAGTACAAAGCATATTTTATTAGTTAAGAATTATATCAGATTTATATGTCTAAAGATGCACGGATGAAAGGAATATTTAAATTTAATGTTGTAATATATATATGCTCACTCTATCATTAATTTTGTTAGCAAATTATAAGGATATAAATGTAGCTCATGTTCACTGGATAAATTGATTTATCTAATTCCACCAGAGGCCAAACCTTAAGCCCTGAGATATATACTGATATATATATATATATATATATATATATATATATTAATATTTGAGATTTGTGATTCATCAATTGATTATTTAAAATTTGGAAAGAAGATATATATTGAGATTTTCAAATCGACAAGTGGCAGCAAGTCGATATCTGAGCTGCATAAAATAAATGCATATAATTAATGATTTAAAAAGCACATGGTAACGTTTCGTGCTAAAAAACTAGTGAGCTAATCTGTGATACTTTCTTTTTGATATATAATTTGTTCTTATTTTTATTGTTTTTGCTTGTTGCTCTATACATTTCTATATTTATTTATTCGTTGATTTTTTGTATAATATACGTATATAAATTTTTATCGTGTATCCTTTATTTGTTTCCCTACTTCCATGCATGACCAATCTCATTTTTATCTATCGAGTTACCAGTATTGAAGTATTAATAAGATTACCATCCGACTATATTCTTCACCGAATAAGTTGGTTTAGACAGCGATATACAGCATTGATAGTCAAATCTTTGGAAATAATACGTTCCAGAGATTTATACAAATTATCCAATATCATTAAATTCGACCAGAAGAGTCTCAAAATTATAGCTTTAAGTTGTAGCAGTGCAAATTCTCGCATCTATACTTGCGGATTTCGTCAAATCAGTCACAGAAATTGTGAACTGTTGGAGCAGCCGACGTCAGTAACTGGCAAGAGCAGAGAATTGCGGGAGCTCCTGGGCGAGCCAGTAAGAATTTGGTATAATTTATATTCTAAGAACCACAACAAGGGTTATATAATTTATTACTAATGCTCTATTGACTGCAGCCAAGCAGGGCAACCCGTTATTGAAAGAAATAACGTGACAACATGTATAACATTTATGGGGAGCTTTTATGGATATTCAGTCAAATATATTGAATTATTTCCTGTAATAGTTATTTTGAGTTTCATTAAGCTTCATTGAGTTTCATTGAGCTCTTCCAGGCTTGGAAGCAGTTTAAAGCAGAATGTCTATCGTCCAAATTCATAGATATTAACTTAACGAAAAAAATCAATTTATTATATTAGTAACGTTATTCCAGATACTACTGTTCAGATGAATAGAAATAATTCGTAGCAATTCAAACACAATCTCAATCACCTTCATTTACTTTAATTACTTCAATTTGTAGTAACTTTATATTTTCATTCATCAAGTGAACTGGACTACATCACTGGCATAGCTGCTTTCAATTATTTTGACGAATTAATGAATTCATTAGAACTCTTAATAATACAGTCATTCACATACTATACACTTGAACAATCAATTTTTCTCAAATTAAGATCAAATGTAACTTCATCCATCAACTGAGCTATAAAAAATATGTCTGGAAGGCACTAAAGTTGATTTTCAATAATTAGTAATGATTGTTTGGGAGAGCTCAAGATAATATAATACTGTTGAGGTATATTTCATTGACGGTGATCCATTGTATTATACCGTGAATGTATTGACAGCAGAATGTATTGATCATAGTATGCTATATGCATAGAATGTTGAAGCATTATATTAGTTATATGCATGCGTTGAAGGAGCATCGTGCATTTCAGTATTGCACTGAAATTCATCTCACTACTAAATGCATCCAATGCTCGATGGTACAGCAGCAGCTGATAGCTGCTATCAGCATTATAATAGGAAGCGAATCAGTTTGCGAATCATTGATTGCAATTTTGGCAGATGCAGCTATTATTGAGCTGAATGTTGGTGAGAACTAGGCCACGCTCGCCTCAGCTTGGCAAGTTCAGGGTTGAGCAATAATAATCTTCTCCAATATTCTCTCTTCTTGTTCTTCTTGACATCTTCCCATTTGCCAAATGAATGAAGAAGCCTAGCCTAGGTGGCGGATATCCAACAACAAATAATGTGATTTCCGTTTTTAGTGATCTAGAGCAGTATTTGAAATTTATAAAATCCAGGTCAATACCAACACTAATCTGTCGTTCGTTAGTGGGAGTGCAGAAAAACTGTTTTCAAGAATAGCTTATAGTGAGAAAGATTAGAATAACATGAGAGTTACTTCGTCCTCTCTTTTTCCTCTCTCTCTCATTTTAAACCCGCCCTCCCTTTCAAAGCATTAAGAGTTCATTCTACCTTGCTAACTCTTTCTTTTTCCCTCCTCACAATTCAACCGTGCTTCACTTTGAATGAGTTTGTTTATTTCTGAGTGAAACGCTTTTTTTGTTTCAGCTTGAGTTGGCGTAGAATTTTGTTACTGAATTTATTTACAACACACAGAAAACACAATTCATCCTCATAGGCTTCTTTAATCCTAAACTGTGGTTTAAAAGCCTTTTCTTTGATTATTAAAGTTTGCTTGAAGAGTGGGAAAATGATAAACACTAAACTATTTTGATAATTACTCTACAATTCAAATTACCTTAATTTTAAGACAGGTGAGACCTTTAATAATATAATAAGGATTATAGATCTGATAGAAATATAGAATTATATTAATACTTTGATATTTTGAGGAGGAGGACGTGAATGAGGAGGGAGGAGAGAGGACAGAAACAAGGCTAGTGTTGAAGTAACTCTCCTTCATACATGATGTTCTAATCTTTCGATCTAAAAAGCTATTCTGAAAACTATTTTGCTAGTCTTTTGCTATAAGATTCGACTACAACTATACTCACATCGTAATTTTCTATGAAATCAATCCATTGATCCTACTGCTGAACTGCAAACTTTCTCACATTAGCTTTTTTGAAAATATTTTTTGAAATACTGTCCAGTATTTAATGCTTTGAATTGAACGTAGAGGTAGGCTACAATAATAGCTTGAAGAGTATTTTCTCCAATAGACGACGTGTATGGAGTTGTTACTACTAGTATATTAACATCATACAATGTCGTGTTACAAAACATTCTCTATCTGAACTATGTCTGTTTTCAGTTCACTCGAACCAACTACTTACTGCGAGTACCGCACTCAACTTGAGAAATCCTTCAATGATTGCTTATCGAGTTGATCTGATGAAACAATCAAGTTTTGTGTAATGAATCGTAATAAAATAAACAGGATGCTATCAAACAAACGGGCACACCGCACAGTATATAAATTAGGATAACAAAAACTTGAAGCGATCAACAGTGTTTGTCTATTTATTTAATGGTTGTGTTGTTAGTGCAGCCCAACAAACCTCAGCAAGGTGACAAGGTTTGTTCAGCTGGCGCGGTATTTGAAGCCGGGTTTTCGGGGGTGTTGTTTTTGCTCTCTGGTGCCATGGTGGGATAGTGTGTGTGGAGTGGAGTCAGGGGCTCCGGCTGATGCTAGTCAAGGGGGTTCATCCCCTTGGTGGTAGAAGGGGGGGTTAGTAGGGGGTGTGCGCGCTACTATCAAATATTGAAAATGCGCGTTGCCGCGCTCCCGGGCTGTTTGAAGCCAGTTCTACGCTCGGCGTTGTCGGTAGCGCAGGAGAGACGCTCCGTCGCCGTTCTAACTTCCTCCACGCGCCGAGTTCGAGTAGGGTATCGAACCCCCTCACCCCTCACCACTCGTCATCTCTCCACTACCCCTCGCCATTCCCCAACCGACAGTGTTAACATTTTAATGCGCAACTAGTATGCGAGGAAAATCATAATGTGAAATAAATTGAGTGATACTATATTTAGGATATTAAGTGAATTGAGTCTGTTTTTCGTAAAAAGTGTCCAAAGTTGTGTTTTGTGTAGACGGTCAAGATTTCAATTGATGCTATCATCATCAGTTGTTGTATAATAGACTAAAAATAACTTGAAGTAGCCGGTTTATCGTTGAAGATTGTTAAATTTGTGGAATTGTGGTCGAAATGTTTCTTCTACCACATGGTTAGACAATATTGTTAGATCAAAATTTAATTGAGGGTTATTTTCTTCCAAAGTGATCATCTTAAGTTTTGCATGTTGATTGAGTATATAATTGGTAGTTCTTTACCGAAACTTGTAATCATCATCAGAAGTAGACCCAATATTTTTTGTTTGCATCTAGACAACATTTCCATAACGTTTCATAACAGAGCTCGATTAGCCTACTTATAGCGGAAAGCATAATGGATGCGGCTCAATGTATTTTTGGATTATTATCGTTTCCATGATATCGTGTTATTAATTCATCAATAAGCAAAAATGAAATTGCTCTTGATTCATATGACGAATCACTTGAAGGCCCCATGTTACTTGGAGTTCCCAAATGGCTTGTATACTACTATACTAATGTATACTATTTTCATAGAGTGTATTCCCTAGTGGAAAATTGAGTCATTTTGTGATTATTCATGATATTAAACTTCGTTCCTGAGTTGATGCCTTTCTGGCAATAGATGAGCTCTCTTTCGTTTCTCGTATGCAATTTCCGTTCACATAACATTTTCTGCTTCAACTGCCACCTCTACTCATTTTCTACTACACTCTACTTCACTTTTTCCTCTCTTTCACTATAATTTTTATTTTCTCTTGTCAAATTCTCTCGTACAATTTCTCTTCGTCTTTTATTCTCTACTCCACTCACTATTTCCAATTTGTTCTACTCAGCACGAATGTCAACGTTCGAAATATCGGCATATTTAAATATTGAGGAGATTCATTCTCCAGTTGGAAATATTAAGTTTGAGTGCAGTACGATTCTCTGTTATTGAATGAGTAGAAAAGACTGGGTATGAGGAAGAGAAATTTGTTTCTTTTGTTGGGTAATAATAGAGATATTCAGTGACATCATTTGCAGGGAAGCTGGCTTTGAATTCTTCAGCACTAATAGAATCAAAGGACGATATCGCTCGGAGAATTTTCCAAGAATGTGATATTTCTAAACGGATGCTTCCTTAGTCACTGGGGCTTCAAAAGCATGACACAATGCACAGAGTGAATACTAAACTTGTTCTGCCTGCCCTGGCTGCCTCTTGTTTTGTCTTCTATTCATCATGTATCCTGCTCATTCATACCTCTAAAGTATTTTGCAAATCCCGGATCAAAAGATAAAATGAATGAGTCAATAATCCATTTCTCTGACAATATTGTGGTTGGAATAAACCCGTTATAGATTCATGTAATACTTCTATTAACAAGCTATTCTATATGAAATCTATCGATGATGTGTCAAAAAATGTCCAAATACAATGAATGGTTTGACTTTAATTTGATAGGTATGAAAACTAAAAATTAATGTATGAAAAACTCTGCTTTTGCCCTTCATTGTCGTAGTACACAAAATGTTGTAGCTCCTTTCTCAAATCAAGACTGTCCTTAGTTTTGATAGGAAAATATAAAATAGAAGATAAAATGCAATTGAGACATCTGGAATGTTTACAATTCATTAGATGTAATCCAGGCGGAAGATTATATGAACTGAAATACCATGTATTCAGTTCGCTCTCCAGTTTGTGAATTCATTTGTTTGTGGAACATTTCTGTATTGATGATATACTTCAGAGAGTAATATAAAAAGAATTGTACCATAAGCTGACTTGCTGTAGCCTATAAAAGAGCTTCATAATGGAATTTATATACTGTATTCGTTGCGTTCATTTACTTAAAATTCTGAAAACTCATCGGTTGAAAAGGTTCGAAACAATGGTTGGTTAATTCCTGAGCTCAGGTACTCTAAATGATTTTCCAGTTTCCAAAAGAGCAATCCATAGTGGGGAGTTTTATAGTTTGTTGAAATTTAGACCGCGTGAGATCAGTTATTGTTTTGAATTCATCCCTTTGTGAGTTTTAAGAGGATTTCGGAACATGCAATGGTAACACACTTTCTCAATGATTGAGAAAGCGGAGGGCTTTCAGAAATATACTGATACTAAAAAGTACTTGAACTCGTTTCTCTCTTCACAGAGTTCTCGCTCTTCACATTTCTGCTCTTTTTTGTAAGCCTGTCTGTCCCTCTTTCTCTGCCATTTCATTTTAAACTTTTTCATTGAGAACTAATCTATTTCAATGCCAGTAGTAGAGAGCAACTTCTTCCAAATAGCTTTCTTCATACACTAACTCTCGACTCAAGTTCAAAGTGTACACGAGTTCACAGTTTGTAAAGTGTGGAATTGATGAATTTTCTTATTTTTCTCGCTGGAGCACACTTGAAATTCTGCAAATCAAACAGCTTCTCCGTTGTCATGCTTTTTCCTTCACATGCGGAAGTGATTTGAAAAATCTATCGCTTAGATGAAAAATATACCCATAGCCTGAATACTTGTTGAACGAGTAGGCCTGTATAAGATAAGAATAATCAGATATATAAAATTGATATGTCAAACTCTATTCAAGCTTTCAGATTATTTTTTGTTTTGCGCCGGGGAATTTCACAATTCTTTGATGCTTGCGAATTCAGAACTGAAGTTTCAAAGTAGACAAAAATTTGAAGTTTATCTTCATTGTGATTAAACTACAAGATTTTTCTAAATACTAGAACAATCCACAGCACAATGCATTTCATCACGAGAAATTGTTATAATAAATTATTGGAAATTAATATTGAAGCTTTGTATACGTCAGAGACATTTGTTATGTAGTATCTAGGGTCCACAAATAAGAGACAATTGAATGGCTGATAGTTTACTCCCAATTATTTTGACATGACAAAATTATCTTTGCACCTCTACCCCATTAATTATCTTCTTAACGGTCTTATTTCCATTTATTTCTGATTGCTATTTAATTCTGCTCTAAAAAGTAGATGACCCTTGGAGAAAATTTTTTCGTACATCTAGAGAGAATGATACCTCATCCAATCTTCAAACTGTCTATATGAGTAACAAATTCATAATTGACATCGAAGTATTTTTTGTCATTTATTTCAACGATCTAGAAAGTTCTACCTTTTGGAAAGTTCTTCTTCAGCTTCAGTACAATCATCTCCTAATAAAACCTCGAAGTTTGAAGGTAATCGAAGAATCTAGAAATGATATAGCTTCTGAATTCCTGCAGGGATTGAAGAATAATACAGTATGTTCAAGAACTTTACCCAATATTCTCCCAATTAGAGCCTTCCTTCGAGTCTGACATTGACTTTTCTCTCAACAAAGCTGATTGGTTCGGTATTCGACTTTAATTAGAGAGTAAAGGGATACGCATGAAGAATCAATTTGAAAGCGATACTTTACTAGAACGGTCTTTGTTACTTCCTCCAATTAATTATTAATTGATGTAAATGATTCCTAATTTAGTAACTTGACATCTCTTATTTAGGAGGGATGCCCGAGTACAGTTCTCACCAGTTTTAACTGGGTTAATTTTGTATCAAAGCTTTGATTTATGCTCATCCCCATGAATCATTTTTAAAAACAAAATATTCCGGAAAGTTCCCCATTCATCTCATGTTAGGTATCGGGAATCGTGATCAATTCCCAGCACACGTATAAAATAAGGGAATGAAGTTTTTTTTAGCAAAACGGTACAACTGTCATCTACAGCATTGATCTGTTTGCTTCCCCACTGTTCAATAATTTCAATCGCAGTTTTAAGTTGTGTTGACGTTCATACATCACGCAAGTATATCTTGATAAACCAGAGTTGAACGGCAAAAGTTGTGCAGCCAAGTTGCCGAGTGCCGAGCTTGCGACAGCTGAAGGCTGATACGATCCAAGATGGCTTCCATCTCTCCTTTTTCCTCTCTCTTCTCTCCTCATACTTTCCTGTTTCAGTATCTCATCCTACTATCTACTTTCACCAAAAAAACTTTTCTTCGTGCACGTCTGACATTTTCTGAAAACTTTGTACACGTCCTCATAACTTTAACATTCGGCAACAAAATATTATTAAGTTTGGAGATTTGCGCAAGAATATGACAGCTGGTTCGCGATTTGTAAACTGGTGCTAAACTTTGTAACAACAAGTAATCTTGAAATAGGATTCTTATCTGAGAAAATCTCTGTTTTGTATCACACGGGTTTTGTTGGAAAACATCTATCAAAATGATAAGCTAGGAGGTATATTCGTTTCGCAGTCTTTCGCAGTTACATGAGATTCTATCCTACTAACTTTATCTTTCATGCAAAAGTCTATCAATTTCATCGTCAAATCCAAAAATATATGCAACACAATATTCAAAATTGTCCAAGTCTACAAATAAAAACAACCTACAAAACAATTTGCATTCCAATACTGGAATGGAATAAGAAGTAGTATAATTACCAAGCACAAAGTTGAAGGAGTTCTTTCTCTTATAAATTCTTACTTATAGATTCAATTTATTCATGAGTTTTTATAGAATTATATCATAGTAAAATTACAGTAGATATTATAGAAGAATTATATAAAGTATAAAAACATAATTTCATGAATGGAACTTATTATGCACCCAAAGAGCATCAATGAACCAATAAACTAGAAAATATTCACTGATGAGCAAAATAGTTTTGATCACCTGTGAAAAGCTCTTAAAAGAGAAGGGAATTCCATCACATAAATAGCACATCAGATTTAGGACGATAAAGACTGCTTGCGAAAATATCTTGTTAAATTTAAATTTGTCATAGGATGAGATGTCAGTATTCATCCAACGACTTGATCGTGTTTCTAACAGAGATAATGGGACTTGAAATACCTTTACTTTTTCATCTTGAACTGAGAAGACCGCTCCAAACGAGACTGATAAATAATGCATCTATTTACATTGCCGACTTATTCCCTGTGGAGAGCAGGAACTCTTTCACTACAAATTCAATTTATTGCTTACAAAATTGCAGAAATTCCCAGAACGACTCGGTTGTTCCATGGATAATTTAATTTTCCATTTCAATTACAATATGAATTTCACCGCAAGGTATCCTTTTTCATTTTTGGCTATACCTCTCTGTTAGACATTCATTTTGATTTCGATTCTATAAATTCTGAATTAAAAATCAATCGAAATTGATTGGGAATGCATAAGGAAAAGCTGAGCTAATATAATACGCTGCATACAATTCAAATGCTTGATAGCCACAATAAATTACGCCCCAAATAGTGGAATAGCTCAGTTTGTGAATAAAGGTCTAATGAAATTCAATTCGAATAAATCTGGTAAGGAGTTTTTTGCTGGATCCCAGTTGTACTGCAATCTATTTTCAAACGAATTTTGTGGCATGTTTAGCGTTTTTCACAATCCTTAATAGAGTTACTATTCACGACTGGCTATCAAGACGTCAAAATGCTATATAAAGATGCTGACTGTGTTCCTCGTTGATTCGTGATATCACTTCTCCAAAAGGACGTCTCTCTAAAGGACGTTTCCACGCTCCGTCCCACATTACTCGAATGATGACACATTATCCAGTCTTCTATTTTGTGTTATTTGCTTGAGTTTTTCTCATGATACAAACATCACTAACTCCCGCAATAATTTTCAATAAGTGTAATTATTATTAAACGAAAATTCAAAGTTCAATGCTGTAAATCACTTCAAAGACTTCTGTTATTGCAAATCTTTGGGATGATCTACAGAATTTAAGATTGGATTTTTGTTAAATAATAATTATTTATCTATTAGCATTAGAAGAAATGTCATTTCTCATTAATTTATATCTGTAAAATAATGGTATTGCAGCATGTCTTTGGAGATATATCAAACATGAAAGAAATCGATTTCAATAGAATCATCAAAAATTTGATAATAATTGCTGAACTATTATGTTCAATGATTTTAGTTATGGGCATGACGTGGGTAAATTCATCGTCGATATAAATGAGACTGGAAAATATAATTCTTGACCACGCTTCTCCATATATCAGCTTGAGGATTTTCCGGCAACAATAGAATAACTGTACAAAGACTAGATCAAGTTCACGAGTGCTTTAATAAGTTTTATTTACACCACATAATTATATCATTGAGACTATTATAATATATCATGATGACATCAACGGAACATTGAGAATATTCCAATATCATAGTGTAATTCCAGTTATTCAAGTTTGATGGACCAAAATCAGCTCTTCTCATTTTTAGATATTATTGACATGATTTGAAAATGAGTGAAAGTTCAGCAATAAGAGAATTTGATCTTTTCAAAAAGTTCATCTTGAACTCATCACAAAGTATGATCTACTTGTACTTGACATTACCAATTGATAACATTACGAGAATTGTCAACCGAATAATAACTCAGATGAATGAGTGCTGAGCCTCATTAAATTATAATAAACATCGTTTCACATTGAAAATTCATTCATAGACTAGTGATTCCATTCGACTTTACTGCAACATGACCTTTCTAGATGATTCAGGAAGATGCTGTATATAGTAATTTTCTATTTCCATTGTAGTACTTATTCTATTACAAATGTTATCAGCTAAGTAGTGCCTAAAAAACACTAGAATATTATCAGGAAATGCTGGATAAGATGGAAGGTGCTACCGCAGTGTGGAATCAACACATGAGCAATCTGACAGTGACGTCATCACCTGAGGTAGCCCCCAACAATGGGCTAGCCGTGTTTCCCCTGCTGGCCAAGGGGCTGGTAATGGGCATCATCATCACAGGGGCTGTGCTAGGTAACGCGCTTGTCATTATCAGTGTTTTTCGTCATCGAAAACTGCGAATTATCACGAACTACTATGTGGTGAGTTTGGCACTAGCCGATCTGCTTGTCGCGTTGTGTGCAATGACATTCAACGCCAGTGTGGAACTGACTGATCGCTGGTTGTTTGGCTATTTCATGTGCGACGTTTACAATTCGCTTGATGTTTATTTCTCGACGGCCTCCATCTTGCACCTGTGTTGCATCAGTGTTGATCGCTACTATGCCATAGTGCGACCTCTCCAGTATCCCATCACCATGACCCACCGCACTGTGTCGTTCATGCTGGCAAATGTGTGGATCCTTCCGGCGCTTATTTCGTTCACGCCGATATTTTTGGGCTGGTACACGACTGAGGAGTCGTGTGAAGAGAGCAGAGGCTACCAGGCAGGCTACAGGCTTATGGTATCCTACATTCATTAACTAGAAAGTGCCGAGTTATTGTGAAAACCAGGGATTAGTCATGACTATATCGTGATTGACATTGACTACTCTTTTTTCGAGTATATTGATTATTATTTCCAACATTTGAATGATGGAAGTGCCAGAGAAACCTCAGAATACAATATTTAAAATACTTGATTATTCCGAACTACAGTATATATTCTATGTACTCCAAATACTATGTACCGTAAGATCAAGGAATTCTATATTTAACTACCTTGCCTTGAGACAGTGTTGGATAATATAAAAATTTGTTTGGAAGTTGAGGCAACACTTATATTTATATTATAATCTTGAATTGAAATTCAATTTCAATCCTTGTGGCAAAGATTGATGTGAAAATACCAACTGTATTTACTGTGTATATTGTAAATACCGTATTTCAGTAAATACTGTAAATATACTGTATATACTGTATATTCTGTATAATACTGTAAATACTGTATATCTCTTGGCCTTTGATTAAACTCAAAAAGGTATTTAGTTCTAAACTCTAACAAAACATTTCTATTGATGTCTGAAAAAATAGTCCACCCATGAGTTGTATTTGTTTGTCAATCAATTATCATATCCGAAGCGAAGTGAATGCTACTTTCTTAATTTATTAAAAATTCTTCAAGATCTACTGCAAAGGGACTACTAAATGACTCACAGTTTCATGGGCCATCTCCCATCTCCATCAAGCTACTCACTTCAAATTTGTCAAACGCTCGTTATGGGAGTGCTTACGTTGCAACCTGACCAGAAAACGTTACTTGTTATTTTCGACGGTTTTATTCTGTGGCTTGTGTGAGAGAGCCCGAGAGTCAGATGCCAGATCCTAAATCACAGAGTGAGAGTGCAGAGCTCTGCACTGCAAACAGCTGCAATAATTGACTGATAAAGACGTATTGGCGTCTTTAGAAGGGAAGCCGCGCTTCTCTGCTCCTGACGGCCAGCAATTACTGTCAGCTCGTAAATTAGATCAACCACGCGCTGAAAACTGCGAGGTGTACTCAAGTGCCACCTAGATCGACCATCTCACTCTTCTACAAGGAGAGGCACTTTCAAGGCATCTTGAACTGACATTCTGGAATCTCTCATCCTGAGTTGAATCGATTTTCAAATGTTCGATTCACAATATACGAATTTTGTCCAATCACGAAATCATAATTTGATTATTGTCTGAGCTCCATACATTGAACTGGTGCATTGTGTTGCTTAAATTTCATTCGAATACGGTTGAGCCCTTCACAGTGAAATTTCTTTGTATTAATTGTATTCCATTCAAATATCCAGTGTGCCCTTCACAGTGAAAATGCTACCCTATAATTAAATGCAAATAATTATCAACACGATACCGAAAAAAATCCCAAAATACTGGTTCTGTTTGGGCAATTTTTGTTAACTAAAGTACGGTTTCAAGTTTCTGTGGATTGATTCAAATTATAAACGGGTCAAAGGTTATGTACTTGAATCACTAGAGACATTTTGAAAGAGGATGTGTCTGATATGCAATTTTCAAATAGAATTGATTTATTTTCTACTATATTCAGTATTCAGTGCTTTGAGGATTGGGAAAAGTGTTCGGTAAGGTACATGATATTTGGAAAGGGCTACACGATGGGGACAAAGTGGAATCTATGGAATAATTGACACTTTTCGAGAAAAAAAACATCACTTTTTTGAACACACGGTACTTTGTAGACTATTAGGGACAATCCAATAGGTTCAAAGATATTGTCCTACCTGAGGTAGGCTTCCTCATTAGTAGTTCTCTAAAAATTTTTTGAAGATTTCATAACTGAAAACTAACGTAGCGCCAAAACTAACTCTGAAATGAAAATAATTGTGAATTTCCACAGCATTGATTGAATTCCAAAGGAACGTGGAAAGATCACGTCCAATATTATACCGGCAATTATTTATATTATGATTCCAATTGTGGGTAGGTTTGTGATTTTGCATCAACATTTTTCAAATAAGTGCAATATTTCTTAAATTTTTTATTCATTGTGATACATTCTGTGATTCATTTAAAGTATTATGTCAACCCAAAATTCAAAATCTTCAAATAATTATTCCTGCACAAAAAATCAAGTGAAGAAGCAGTGTGGGATATCATAACCTCAACCTTTGGACAACATCAACTTTTTATCAAAATTCTCAGGGAGAAATAATACAGGCTTAGCCTAGTTTTTCCTTCAATGTCATAATTAAATTATGATTGTAGTATTTTGTACAATAAATGAATAGATAGATTTGAGCATGTCAGCCCCATAATTGAGATATTAGGCTTCGCTTATCAGAATGCGTTTCTTGGAATTGTCGAGTTTTTTCAGTATACCAACTAGGAATATTAATGAGGCAGTGAGCCCAATGTGATATGTGTTAAGGTGCGTACAGACTTTCGCTGTGCTTCGTAATCGAACGTCACTTGAGCAGATCGATTGGTGATCGAGCGGGAAGCAAGAGTGGAACGCGAGAAGAGCTAACATCTCGCGTAACGTTCATGATCGGAGCGATTGCGGAGCGTGTTGGAGGCGCGTATATCTGTACGCACCTTTAGGTGTGGTATGATATTAGTTTGTCAGAAGCAAGTGTAAAAGTGAAGGCAACATATTATAGCGGAACCGTTGACATTTCTAATAAATAAGAGTACACTTAGGGGAACTCATCGGATATTCCGATCACAAGCGGTAATAATGTTTGATGTGCGTGTCATGATGGAGAGGTGGTGTCTAGTTAGGTGGGGAGGAGGTTGAAGAAGCGTAGCATTGAGCCTTTTTCGTTTCGTCAAGGTAAGATTGAAGCCAATCATCCATAATCCATGAGGAACCCATAAAATTTTCCAATTTCGCCAAACGAAAACTATCATCAGCTTAAGCCACTATTCATCAAACGAAGCACCTTGCTGTGCCACCCCACATATGTCGGTTATAAATAAATGGAGGTCTGTATGTATAGGTTATTGCGCCGATCCGCCCATCTATTTGGTCGATCTTATTTCCGAAAACCCATCACTTGAAGGACACTTTGAGAAATGTGGGATGAGTCCCTGACCAAAAATCGACTAGTATTTTTCCACTGCACTACTATGTTATACAATGTAACTCAGAGGAATTGTGTTAATAGAGGAATAAACACTGAGTAAAATTCATGAATGTTCTGAGAATCACAAATGTTCTTTGTATAATTCAAAGCTGAGAAAGACGTTGTTCAGGTTTAGATTGAGTCTTTTTACAAAAATGTAATAGTATATCTTGTGTCTTACCAAATTATTGAAAAATAACATAATATTATAACTATTATTCATACCCTGGCCTGCAAAAGGATCTACAACCGAAATAAAAAAGTCTTGCAAACTTTTTAACGGCATACAGTACATTTTTCACACAAATTGTGGATATCTTTCAGTTTTTCATAGTTTTGCTAACAAGATATATTGAATGAATAGTAAAGATGGATTTACACTATTAACAACTGGTTTATGGAACATTGTGAGTAGGCTACTTGCGACACCTCCCTATCCTTATATCGACTCTGCTCAATCAGAAATTTATAAAAGAGAATGATCAATAATTTATAATTGATCAGTTAAGTGATCAATAATAATATCATTATTATATAATAAAGCATTGTCTCATGTCAATAATGAAATGTCCATCATGAGTGAATAACAAAGTAACAATGTAGTCAAGACCCAATTCACCATATTTCCTAGATTTGTAAGCAACGACAAGGATTTAATTCATGAAATATCTTCACAGTTAGTCGAGAATGATTTATATGCTCTTGATAAAGCACATTGTTAGAGAGGATTGGGAGTGGGAGGATTCCATCTAACTGTATGTGATCGTTGAACGATTGCGTTCATCAGAGATGAAGATCGCCAGTGTCAGATTCAGATGGCTGAGGCCATCTGACACCCTTAGAGCTCAGAGAGGAGAACAAGAGAGATGAAGAGAAAGAGAGAGTGTGAGTGAGAAGAATAGGGTTGTCGCCGCCTGGCCGCCCAAAGCCATAAATTCTAAGCGCCAAGATCGGGACGCTGTGAGTTTGGTTCCCAGAGGTGCTCTTCAGTTGCGGCTCTCGGCTTCTGCTGGTGCTCTTCAGATAAATGACATTGCAACTTCTCGTTCGAGTGGCTGTGTGCGTGTGAATCATCATGTGCAATTGGGTCATCGTTGACTTTGACGCATGCGCGACCCCTCGTTTGTGCAAATGTTGGTATTTGTCAAGTGATGTTGTATTCAAACGGTTGAAATATAACCTATCAGCAAATCTCTCGAATATGATCATTCGAGTACATAATTTTACAGTCGAAGAGATTCATTGTCAGGCAGAGTCTTGAAATTTACTTATACTTTCACGATTCTTCTATTATTTTTATGGAATTTGAAGTGATACATTGGAAGTACATTTTTTATGCCTTCTTCTCTGAAAAACTTTGAGGAAAATTCAGTGAAAGAAATTCATTGCATTTGGATGATAATAAAATAAAGTTTAAATAATAATTACTGAAATAGATATTAATAAAATTACTGAAATGAACTATGAATATTATTTGAATGAATTATATTTAATAATATAATAATAAATATTATTTTATGAATATATAAGCTCCAAGTTTAGAGAATCGGAAATGCTCGCTCACAAGTGAATCTGATCTATCTTAATAATTCGAAGGAGTTTGAAGTAACACTAAAGATACGCCCAAAATCTGCGTTTTTCCAGCGTTTTTTTGCGCTTTCTCAGCTTTATCGAGAACAAATGAAAGAATGTTCATTTGTTCAACAAATTCAACAATGTTCAACAAATGTTCGAATTTACTACAGAAGTTCAGCTGGGGTGTAATAATGTTGTGTTAGAAGGAATTTGAAATAACGCCAAAGATACGACCAAAATAAGCGGTTTTTGCGTTTTCTCAGTTCTTTCATCAAGTAATAGGCAGAAAATGTTCAAATTTGGTACAGAGGTTTAGCTAGGATATCAAAATTTTGTGATGAGGTGACTTTAATATTTCATCAAAGATACGCCCAAAATCAGCGCTTTTCTCAGCTTTTCTGCGTTTTCTCACCTTTTCAATAATTGATGAAAATATATTTAAAAAAATTCAGTACACAGGTTTAGCTGAGGTGGAAGAATTTTGTTCGCCAAAGATATGCCGATATAGTAACAGGAGTTTTTACCAGCGTTTTTCTACGTTTTCTCAAATATTTTCACGTTCAAATTCGGTACAGAGGTTCCGCTGAGGTCTACAAATTGAGAGGCCTTCAATATTTTGCCTATGATATGCTCAAAACTGGCGTTTTTCAACGTTCTTCTAGATTATTAGCTATCTTATTATCTTATCGACCGAAATTGTAAAAATTTGTCACACAGATCCGTCTGATTTTTCAGGTTTGGAGTAAGTAATGGTGGTGATAAATTGGAGGGTTTCTTTTCTCCAGTTTTTCATTGAATTTTCAATGCATATCGCTTCATTTCTTAGAAAAATTTCAGACTCGAGAGAGTTGGAGAATAAATGATTTGTAAGTTCTCCACGTCACTCATACCTCAAATTTAAAAGGCTTAGCTGGAGTACAATAATTCTCATAGCATCCTAACGAAGTTTTCCACCCTGCACTATTTATTCATTTATTCATTTATTTATTACAATATTACAAAAAGTAACATTACACATATGCAAGCTCTTTCGAGCATGTCCGCATATGGGAGAATTATAATTATTTAGCTGCAAACACTAAATAATTGAAATTTATCGGTGATTGAATCGAGCGAGGAAGTACTTTGACTTTCTGATGGAATGAATCATGCTCAAATGAAAAATGCAGGCGAGCCAAGCGAGCCATCTGATCTCATTTTTGGACGATCCTGTCGTGGGTCCGACAGGTACAGGGGGCTCCACCCCCTGGCTAGAAGGATATGGCGAGCGAAGCGAGCCTGACGGCTAGTTTTAATATATATTGAAGTGATATTTCTAAAGTATCAATAATTCGTCCTAAATCTTGATTAAAAACTAACTTCTTAACTCAATTGTGAATCTCACAGGTTCTCTCCCTTTTTCGAATAAACAAATTGATTCGAATCGATATAGATATTGAATATTTCAGTGACATACTATGTAGGCCCACTATATACTACAATTTGCAGGGTATTTAAACTTGTAAGCAATAGAATTATCCAATGTACCTATAATACAATGTATCCTAGGTACCTTGGCATTATCTATTTAATGAATAATCATCCATCATTATCAAAATATCAGCTGAAACAGAATCTTGTGAAACACTGCCATTAGCTAATCTCTGTTTTCAGCAATAATCCAATATATTATTCATTCCCATATTAGCATTGTGATAGTGTGTGTATGTGTGTGTTGATCATCATATAATTATGGAGCATTGAAATTACTTGCGAGAGAATAGCCGACAGCTATGTATGAAAATGATGGAGCATTCGATACATGGAACATGATGAATTCGAAATCCGCTATTTTGTAGATACTAATCATAAATCACTAATCACCATTTAAAATCTCATTCGGTGAGCTTTGTGTGCTTCTGGGCTTCGATTGATTGATCCAATCAGAATGAAATGAGGCGAAGAATGTCTGTAGCGCTTGTAACAGACGGCTACACTAGCGGAAAAATGCCGGAAAAACTTTCTCAATTCAACTTTTTGATTATTCGTTCTCGTTTTCTGCCTCCGTTCAATTAATCACTGCCAATGCGATGACTCTCATCAGTGTCTCTTCCATTCTCACTCGAATTAACTCCGGAAATTTATTCGTTCTTTCTTTTCATCTTTTTATTTTTGCAGAAACGAAAATATCGGGAAAATTCTAGCAGGTATTCTCTGTGCAACTTCGAGATACTATTTCTAATGAAAGGAGAGAAAGAAGAATTAGATGAAAAAGAAATTGTAATAGAGGACTCCATTAATATATGATATTCTCCCGTTCTGGTTTTCTAAAATAAAAAGCATGTAATTTCCTGATGCAACCCCAGCCTTGAACAAGGCTGATACATTTTTGAGGATCTTGAAATACTATTGTGGACTGAATCAAGTAAACTTATGTATTATCTCATCAATTTCCCCTCTTTGCTGCATTAGAAGTTCATCAATGGCAAAGCCAACCTTTATTATTCATCTTATAAGCTTTTGAACCCAATGGCTTTTATGGTAAGAAGTTCAGTTGGAATAATGGGTCATATGAATGAAAATAGAGCATATGCTCATGAGCATGAGCATGAAGCATGAGGTTTTGTTCATGAGCATAAGCATTTGCTCATTTTTATATAAATAAGCTTTACCTTATACTCTTACGTTATGCTCCTGAACTCTCTAGCAAATGCTCCATATTTTGGAAGTATAAGCAAATGCTCAACTTTATTCATATGGCCCATTTGACTTTACGTCGAATATTTCAACTCATTGTGAATGTTCTCTTCTTCTTCTCTTCATCCGATCATCTTATAACGTTATCCGTCATGGATATGAAATCTATCTTCTATAGAATAATTCAACTACATATCTACTCAATATAAACCGTTCCACTCTCCAAAGTATTACCAATTCCTAAATAATTCAACTTATGATCATCTCATTTGGTGAGCGTGAGCAAAATTATACTATGAATGCCGTTCAACTGGTTGCATATCCTTCGATTTGCAGGAGCTCTAGACAGAGTACAGCATTGTGGCTTTGATTACAGGTCTTTGGCAGGAAAATTATAACCCAAATGTAAATATTGTGATGAATCTTTCAAATAGAGCTCATGAGAAGAGAGAAAATTGTGATTACCTTTTAAAATAAAAGAATTTGCTAAAGGAATGGTTAGCGACCGAGCGATAAAGCTTACTTATCAGTAACTGTATATTAGATAAGAGTACCGTTCTGTACCGAATATTTTCTAGAAAAATTATTCAATAAAATTATAATTATTTTGCAAATAAAGCACAAATTGTTTATGAATCGCTCATTGATTTTGAGGTTACACTTTGTTTACTACCGATCAAACGATTTTTGATCTAAAGAAGAAAACCACGACCGCCAAGGAATTCACGTGAGTTATAAGTTTTAACAGGGGCCCCAATCTACGCTTCGAAAAATATTTCAGTGCAGAAACATAAATTTTTTCTTCGTTAAATTATTGGCCACGCCGACAAGCGCTTTAGCATTTAAGAGCCTAGAATTTATTCATATTTAATTTATAAGAATTTGTAGTTGATTGACTATCCTCCGCTGCCTGAACCACGACCCCGAGCATTTTTAAAAATATTTTATAATTCATTTTTTCACTATTTTTTCAAAACTGTTCAATTTTATCAATTGTAAAATTCTGTCGAATCACGCATGGTATCATGCAAGCACAAGAAAATTTTTAACTATTCTGTTAATGCTAAATTATTATCAACCTGTAAATCAAATTCTGAACCTGCACTGTATGATTACATATTTTACTGTAATATATTTCAGTTTTGTTAATTCGCTTTCTGAGTTCGATTATTTCTTGAGCCTGTCAATTATTGTGTCTGATACGTTCTATATCATCAAGAACCGATCGAATACGATCATTGGAATAATTGAATTAAGCTGGATATTGGAACAGGTCTAAGTGGATGTAGCGAGTGGGGTCAGATCGAGATATTTATTCTTTGTCCTTACCTGCTCATATATCAGCTTTTATCTGTTACCTACCTCGACTTTGGAGCGAACACATCAATTGTACAGCAGTGGCAGCCATAGATCATATAAATTCCTACAATAGAGCTTAAAACCCGACAAGACTCTGTTCTCGAAATATATTCTGAACGATATTTGGTCCAAATACCGTATTTTAATCCTTCAGAACTTATTAGAGACGCAGTCCCGTAAATTATCTACATCGGGATTTTTGCTCGACCTGTATGATTTTGTATGCTCATTCTTCACAGGTAATAATTTTAAGGTATCCGTCTTCAGTGTTTAGCGATCGCTACACTGCTTATAAAAATTTCATCACTATACAATTTGTCATTAGAAGAATCAAGGGTGAGCGAGCGTTTAGGCCTCCCGCGATTCCGACAATTGTATTGAATCTTGTAGTGAATCAATCAGTCTGGTGTGCATTCCGCGTCCACGCACGCAATTACAAAATTTATAGCCGCTACACCATTGACTCAGTACAAGATTCACTCTACATGTGTGAAGCCGTTAAAAAACGCACCACATGATTTGGCGCCCAACAGTGATAGGCATTGAAGAGGTGGATAATCGACTACGAGGATTATTTAGTTGCTCAGTATACTATAGCGCTGACAACGGGAAAATTTTTTTTTTTTTTTTTTTTGGAAAAATTCATGGTTGTGAATTTCTTTACATTTTTTAAAAGAATTTTTAAACCATAAAGAGGGAAGTAAAATTAAATCACGGATATACTGTGGAATTCAAGCAGAGCATCACTGCTTTTATATAAAATTTTGCAAAGAACACTAGCCTATATATAGAATTGCGGCAAGAAATTATAAGAATAAAATATTTATAATAATAGTAATAATAAATTATAAGAGGCGTACCTGTATTACCGCATAAGTGTTCACTGTGTATCCTGTATGTTCTTGTCATTTTTATGTTAACGATATTGCTAACTTGACTCATTTTATCACTGAACACATTGCTAAACCACTTTTTCTGTATTTCACTCACTACGACACTATAACAATTTCTATTGGATTTCTTACCAATTATTTTGTATATCACAACACTTTCACGTTTTTTATTCACTGCACACTTTCGTTGCGCTATTTTTCCGCAAACTATGGCAGGAAACGACCAGGTCAATCCAAGTCTGTCGGACACCGAGGACCCCTCACCTGATTGTTCGCCGCCATCCGCATCCGCCACCGCATCCGCCGATTTCCATCCAAATGTACTGGATGACTTATCTTCGACGCAGGTGGAGGAGAGCTGCATTCTAGTGGAGGATCCATCGGCAGCCCAAGAGCCAGAGGACGAAACATCGGGAGAGCATACGGACGACGACGCCCCAGAAACAGGAACCCCCATTTCTCGCACTGTTGCTCGGATGAAGAACCAGCAGATGACCGTTAGATGTACACCCGATCCCGCCATGGATATGGACACCCTCCTGAAAGCAATAACCAAGATGAATGAGAAAACAAATGAAGCAATAAACAACTTAAAAGAAGACAACAAACAAACAAAGGAAGAATTAAAGGAAGACAACAAACAAATAAAAGAAGCATCGAAGAAAACAAATGAAGCAATAAACAATCTAAATAAGGAAATCCAAGAAGTAAAGAAGGTAAATGAACAGGGTTTGGAGAAGTTGAGTCAACGAATGGACAGAGCATTCCATGACACCGATAATACCATCAAAAAATTAACTGAGCGTCTGGATAAATCCATTTCAGAAACGAATAACCGATTGGATCAGATATCACAAGATATGCATACGAAGGTAGTCAACGTCGAGGTCACCTTAAAAGAACACATACGCGTGGAGATGGATACTCTGAAAGAGAAAGTAGTTGAGCAAGCCAAACAGCATTGCACCAAAGCAGGAGAGCAGATAACGCAGAGCGTGCAGGCCAAAGTCAACGAACACATCTCCGCATGTCAAAATGAACACGAGGACATTGTACGGCGAGTAGAAGGGCAACTTGAACCAGTTACATCCAATATAACAAATTTGAAGAGCCACGTTAACACCCTGAATGAAAAGCAAACTGCTATTAGCTCTCAGGTGGACAGTTTGACTATACAATACAGCGACCTGCATAGACGATGTGATACTGCCGCCGAGCAAAGGAAGAGTGTTGATGCCGAGGTCCGAAAAAGATTTGAGCAGACGGATACCCGAATCACTCAGATGGAAACCCGCATAAGTCACTCTCGGGCCAATCTAGAACTGTCATCGCCTTCAGAGTCATACAACACCACCACAATTTTTCAAAACCTAGGACATTTTGATGACACCTCAGCGTCTATGCCCCCAAAACCCTTCATCGAACAACTGAGATCTGTTCAAGAACTTACCCCCACACCCTGGCCCATATGGAAATTCAAATTATTTACTCTGTTGTCTGGAGAACCATTACTTTTCCTTCACGGACGCGCCGCCGAATTTAATAGCTTATCCGAATTCATAGATGCCTTCCTGGAACAATATTGGGGACAAGATCGACAGCGAGTCATACTATCTGATATCGTATCCTGCAAATATTCACCTCGAAGTGGCCAAACATGCACCGCCTTTGTATCAAACATTCGATACAAAAATTCACAATTGGATACACCTTTTGCCGAGTTAGCACTCACTCAGATCATTATCCGGAAACTGCCTTACCCCGTACAGATGGCACTAGCGACTAGTCATGTTAAAACCATCAAAGAATTGGAAAATCATCTCCATGAAATCCAAGCAGTACATCGCGAAGATTACAACTTCACTGTGCGACAAGAGCATCCGCATCAAGATCATCAACCCCAACAAAATACTTCTCCCTTTTCTAACGCCCGTCGTCCCTTTAATTCTGCAAATAACCAGGATCGCAACACAAATTTTCAACAGCGATTAAATAAGGAAAACCAACCAGAAAATAGGAGGAATTTCCAGAACCACAACCAGCAGTCTGATACAAACCGGAGAAACGCGTACTACCATGACGGACGAGACCGTATAAACCAACACCGCAACCCATACTCCAACAACGCCGCGCATAGCAGGAACAACAACTATAACCGGATGGGAAATGCGAGCGCAAATCAGCATCAAACGACGCCCAACGAAAATCAGGGAAGAAAATCGGATATGGCTGAGAAAACACAAGGGTCATCAACGCCGCAGAAAATCTGACTATATGGAAATCACCCGCCACAGTCGCCCATCACCTGGCTACACACGGAGAGAAATGATAACCCATTAGCAGAAGAACAACCGCCAATTGAAAATACTGATCCGTACCCCCGCCAGTCGAAATAGTCCAAGGCAAGAAACCGAAACTCAGAGGAATCTACCGTCGTTGCCGCTCTATACGGTTTAAGCCCACCCAACCTGCAAAAACGAATAAAATGGAAAATCTAGACAACCCCACTGCTCCAGATATAGGAAAAGAACCTACATGCCTTACCACGCTATATAATAACATCAGAGAAACCTTGCTAGAAGAAGAAAACTCCAGCATTCAAGAAATACATGAACATTTTCAAACCTATATAACCATACAAATAGCCAGCCTACAATTCAAAGCCTCATAGATACTGGATCACAAGTCAGCCTAATCCAGAATGACTCTTATTCCCGCCTGAAAAACATAACAGAAATAGCCACATTACCATTAACCTCAACCTACCTATCAGGTGTCACACCAGGACGTCGCCTCCGAATATCTAAACAATGCCTCCTGGAGATCCAAGTCGAAGGAAAGTGCTTCCCATACTCCTTCCTGGTATTACCTGCAAATGGACCACACATTATTATTGGTGCTGATTTCTTAGCCCATTATAACTCAAACATAAATTTCAAAAATCTTGAACTACAGTTAACTGACAATAGCAACCGGACTAGTATCAATACTCAGATAGTATTAAAGGCCAATGCGGGAGATGTAAGAGTAGTGAGATATCACATGGTTGAAGACTACATTCCTGAAAAAGAATACAAGGTGCAATACAGAGAAGGTGAAGAGAGTGAAATGATGAGTCATGATTCAGTGGATGACTACAGCTTGGAAAATGAAACACCAGATGATACTGACATTCTGATGGAAAAGTTACTGAATGAGATTGATAACAATTCTGAATGGGGGCTCGCAATCAAACAATCCATGAAAGAAATGTTCATAAAAAATCGTGCAGTATTTTCAGAACAGCCGGGATTGGCAAATCATTTTCAGTGCAAATTAGAGGTCAAACCACATGAGTCGTATTATAGAAAATCTTATCCCATCCCTTTTGCGCACCGTCAAGCAGCAGCTGCCGAAATAGATAGGATGGAAAGACTAGGCATTATCGAACCATCCACATCGCATTATAGTTTGCCTATTACCTGCGTTTCGAAGAAGGACGGCTCCACCCGACTCTGTCTCGACGCCCGCCAGCTGAACATGATTCTCGACGACGACCGTGAAGCTCCCGCCCAGATCGATCAGGTGTTGCAGACGTTCCATGGCAAGACCATATACTCCACCGTCGACCTCAGCGCCGGATATGGCAGGTACAAGTGGCCGAAGAATCTCGAGATTACCTGTCCTTCCTCTTCAACGGCCGAAATCTCAGGTTCACCCGACTTGCCTTTGGGATCAGAAATGCAATGGCTATATTTATACGCTGCCTAAGACAATCAATTGGTGAAGACATTTCAGATTTTTGTGCTCTTTACGTTGATGATGCAATTATTTCATCACAGAGTGTGGCAGAGCATATTCAACACCTTGATGTAGTATTCGGTAGACTAATAAAATGTGGTATGAAGTTAAAATTATCAAAATGTGAATTTTTTGCCAAGAAAGTCAAATACCTCGGGCACATCATAACTGATAAAGGTATCATGCAGGACATTGACAAATTAGCAGCTATAAAAAACTTTCCATCTCCATCAAGTCGTAAACAGCTTCAACGTTTTATTGGTTTCCTACAATTCTATCGTCGCTTTAACAAACAGATGTCTCATTATACGGCACAACTGAGTCATGTTTTATCATCCTCTAAACCATGGATATGGGGGCTCAAGGAAGATGAAATTTTCAACCAGTTGAAGGATGCTTTTTTGAAAGCTGTTATATTGAATCATCCAAATCTCAACCAACCTTTTCATATAAATGTTGACGCATCGGATTACGCCTTAGGTGCGGAAATTTTTCAATATGATGAGAAAGGAGAAAAAGGAGTCATAGCATTTTTTAGCAAAACTATGAATGCAGCCCAGAAGAAGTACACAGTCACGAAAAAGAACTACTAAGCATTGTCGAAGTATGCAAGAAATATAGAACGTTGTTGTTAGGCCAAAAGATTTTGTTAACACAGACCATAAGGCCCTGACTTTCTTCAAAACAGCCAAGTTAACCAACAACCGACTGTCTAGATGGTTTCTGTTATTACAAGAATTCGACTTAGAACTCACTCACCTGCCAGGTAAACGAAATCAAACTGCTGATTTCTTGTCCAGAGAAGGAAGTGACACCTATGCCAATGAAACGACATTCCAATGCTATGTAGCCGAAGATCAACCAGTGCCGTTACCCTTCAATATATCGCCGCTCCTGCACACCGAACTCCTCACATCTGAAAAATTTAAAAACGCACAATCAATGGACAACAAAATCACAGATCTCATTCGCAAGTTATCCAACCCTCCAGTAGAAGAGCACCAGTATCTACAACGCTACACTGTTTTCAACGACCATTTGTTTTATAAGGCTAATAAAAACTCCGATTTTTGGCATCTAGTCATACCACACACCCTAGAAAAGGACGTAATTTTGGAAACACATGAACGAATTGGTCACTTTGGTATAAAGAAAACAATACATGCCCTGAAAACGTGTTGTTACTTCAAAGGATTGAACAAAAAGGTTACACAGTTAATAAGAGCCTGCGACATCTGTCAAAAAACAAAGCATAACCGTTTTCACATAGCAGGAGAAATGATACCTATCTTACCCTCACAACCACTTGAATTAATATCAGCTGACATCTATGGGCCACTACCTCAGTCTATACACCAAAAACGCTTTATTTTTGTCTTAACCTGCTTGTTCTCAAAATATACAATGTTCTTCCCTATTGGTAAAATCACTGGTGAAAAATTAGCCAGATGCATCACCGAAAGATGGACCAATGAAGTTGGTAAACCACAGCGCATATTGTCAGATAACGCAACCTATTTTTGCAGTGCCAAGTGGAAACAAATTTTAGAACAAGCCGGCATTAAAACATCAAGAGTCTCGGCATACACTCCCAGTGCAAATCCAGTGGAAAGAAAAATGAAAGAAATTTCAAGATTTATGAGGGCATATAGCAGTCACCGTCATCAACAATGGGTCAAATATGTACCGTTCCTAGAACACTGCATTAATAACTGTGTAAGTGACAGTACCGGGTACACTCCCCACGAAATTATATTTGGCACAAGAACGAATCATTTATTCAGAGCCTAATCAAGTTTCCAAATCCGGATAAACCTAACCCAAACTTATACCAACTGGTTCGCAATAGGTTAGACAAATCCGCACAACAAAGGAAAAAATACCATGACAAGGCTACAAAGAAATTCAAATATGAAGTCGGAGATGAAGTACTGGTAAAAGCACATAAATCTTCAGATGCCCTAGGCAAGTTAACCAAAAAATTCTTCCATCTTTACACAGGACCACATCGAGTGACCGACGTTTCACAACACAACACCGTCAGGATTCAAGATTCCGAGAACGCCAATAATCACTGGTGGGAAAACGTGATTAATGTAAAACCCTACCGAAGAGCCTAACCAATAAACAATTTCAACTCATCTAATAAACAACATTCACTTCAAATGAAGAAATTATTATCAACTCTAAGTCAAGAAATTAAAACTACGAACAACTTTAAAATTTACCAACCTAATCAAGCCATCCACCTCGTGTCAGAGTCATCACCGAAACAATCGCCTGGTATCATCTGCACAACTGAAAAATAGAAACAAGAATTATATTATCAACGGAAAATAATTGTAAATTAGAAATAACATGAAGTTAGTAGTGAATAGGAGGAAAGAAAATAAACAAAGTTTATTTGAAAAAATGTGTAAATCTAACCTTGAAATACAGAATCGATCAAGAAATCTATTCAGAACCAAAGCCTGTTCGATAATTTTCTTCGTCATCCCAGCCAATGTGTGCGAATCACAGAATAATCATTATGAATCAAAGCAATATCGTTGTTAAATGTTATAATCTATTATTTAATGTGAATTATAAGTAAAAAACGCAACCAAAAATATATTTATGTTAATTGCACGAAATGCGCATGTTCTGTGTTATATGAATGTATCTCTAAAAAACTCCAAAGAAAATGAAATTCTTACCTTCAAATGTGAAATTTATTACTGTTGCATCAAAAGATCATGAATTGTAATTCAAATTGATAAATATAATCTTGAAAGCTTAATATTTGTAACCCGCATTGATAAAAATCAAGTAAACCATTTCCAGTGTAACCCTGTTTGTACACAACGTACTAAGCGCAAATAAGAATTGCTCGAGTCAAACGGTAGACGATTGTCAAGTCACCGAAGTAAAATCACACTCTCACCCAATTTATGTAAAAGCCAGAATAAAGAGTCGAAACCTGTAATACCATGAAAAAATGATGAAAGTCTATATTTGTTGCAAATACTGTTCGAATCCTAAGAGGATAATATGTGAAATTTTGTACATTTGTTATAGTTATGGGTCTGCGCATAAGCCACCCGTGAATGGAAGTTGTGGAGTTGTTTTAATGAAGGATCCAAAGAGACCTCATTATTATTGTATTCCGATTGTATCCCATGGAAGGAACAATCAATTATTTATTTTCTCGTAGCCAAAAGTGCACGATATATTGTTTTTAGTGTTAAGTGTGGAGTTTTCGTAGAAGTAAGGAGATGAAATAGTGTATTCATCACAATATCGGATTTTTCAATAGTCATTGTTTCGACTCGTCTCCCAATTACCTATTTAAAATATCCTGGGGGCTTTTGTGTGATGAATCTTTCAAATAGAGCTCATGAGAAGAGAGAAAATTGTGATTACCTTTTAAAATAAAAGAATTTGCTAAAGGAATGGTTAGCGACCGAGCGATAAAGCTTACTTATCAGTAACTGTATATTAGATAAGAGTACCATTCTGTACCGAATATTTTCTAGAAAAAATTATTCAATAAAATTATAATTATTTTGCAAATAAAGCACAATTGTTTATGAATCGCTCATGATTTTGAGGTTACACTTTGTTTACTACCGATCAGATGTTTTAAAACAGTTCGAACGCAGCTGACTGATTCAAAGTATTGTCAAATGTCATGCTGGCTTCACGTAAGATACAATACCATCTCTAAAAATTATAAAACTATCAATAAAGGACCAAGAATTTCAAATAAAAAATAAAATGTATGTATTATCGTTGAAATTATTTATTATTTAAGAAATTATATTATATGTCAGGTCTTATTGTAACTAAATAGGTCATAGCATGAAATTATATTATTGATAAAACGGCAGAAATTATTATAACAGTCTCAAACCTAATAAAACTGTATAAGAATATTAATTTATTAATGATTTAATTCAACTGAACCACATGGTAATTAAATCTCTTGGCAGCCTAAGCCAATCATAGTGCATAGAAATAGCACCAAGAAGGTGATCGTTTGAAAGCAACACATGTTAATCTATTATCAGACAACAACCCTGCCTTATCATTTACGCTAGCACATGTACATTGTATGAGAGGAACTATGTCTATAAGATTAAGCAGTTTTAAGAATTACCTAAATTGAATCATTATTGTAATTAAAGGAATTATATTCTACTGCTTGCCACTGACGTCATGTCTACGTCACAAGCGTTCTACCAATGGCAAATTTTTATGCAAATTATTACATCGAGATTCTGAGAAGCAAGGTCTAGCCAAGAAGCTTAGAGAAAAAAGACAGCACTTCCCTTTTGAAATCCTCACCGTGCAGATCTCTTTTATAGTTACCAAGACCTATTTGTGAAATTTCTTGTTCGATTTTAAATGTTCTATTTGTGAGCCGATATTTTAGGCCAATCTATTTGTTATTTGTAAATTTCTGTTTTCATCAATCGATAAATTTAAAAGCTTAAAGTAAATTATCCCTTAATTAATTTGGTGAAGGAATATTAAATTAAAATTCCCCACGTGCTGAAACCGAAGCCTGGATTGCTGCCGATCAAACGATTTTTGATCTAAAGAAGAAAACCACGACCGCCAAGGAATTCACGTGAGTTATAAGTTTTAAAAGGGGCCCCAATCTACGCTTCGAAAATATTTCAGTGCAGAAACATAAATTTTTTCTTCGTTAAATTATTGGCCACGCCGACAAGCGCTTTAGCATTTAAGAGTCTAGAATTTATTCATATTTAATTTATAAGAATTTGTAGTTGATTGACTATCCTCCGCTGCCTGAACCACGACCCCGAGCATTTTTAAAAATATTTTATAATTCATTTTTTCACTATTTTTTCAAAACTGTTCAATTTTATCAATTGTAAAATTCTGTCGAATCACGCATGGTATCATGCAAGCACAAGAAAATTTTTAACTATTCTGTTAATGCTAAATTATTATCAACCTGTAAATCAAATTCTGAACCTGCACTGTATGATTACATATTTTATTGTAATATATTTCAGTTTTGTTAATTCGCTTTCTGAGTTCGATTATTTCTTAAGCCTGTCAATTATTGTGTCTGATACGTTCTATATCATCAAGAACCGATCGAATACGATCATTGGAATAATTGAATTAAGCTGGATATTGGAACAGGTCTAAGTGGATGTAGCGAGTGGGGTCAGATCGAGATATTTATTCTTTGTCCTTACCTGCTCATATATCAGCTTTTATCTGTTACCTACCTCGACTTTGGAGCGAACACATCAATTGTACAGCAGTGGCAGCCATAGATCATATAAATTCCTACAATAGAGCTTAAAACCCGACAAGACTCTGTTCTCGAAATATATTCTGAACGATATTTGGTCCAAATACCGTATTTTAATCCTTCAGAACTTATTAGAGACGCAGTCCCGTAAATTATCTACATCGGGATTTTTGCTCGACCTGTATGATTTTGTATGCTCATTCTTCACAGGTAATAATTTTAAGGTATCCGTCTTCAGTGTTTAGCGATCGCTACACTGCTTATAAAAGTCTAGATTCTTGTTTTATAAAAAATCCTGAAATACATTTTTGTGTTATCCTCAACTGCACAGTATTGCACCACATAGGAAATGATCGAATTCAGTATAAATCGAATTGAAAATGTTCGAGTACCTGTCCATCCTGCTCAGTGCACATCCTTGCTTTTTGATTACAAATAACATAATGAATACTGCATCATCTTGATTAGTATGTTATGGAAATTACTCTTTCAATGGAGTAATATAAATCAAATTCACTCTATTACTGTTTGCCTTTCAATCAATAGCTGACACAAGCATATTACAACAATGATGCATTTATAGTCAATGTTTTGTTATGAAGAGAGTGAGCTGAACAATATTCCATCTTATATAATATATAATATGCATATATACTGTATTGCCTCATAGTATTGGCACAGGAATTTGCATGGTTGATGAGCCCTTTGATATGGATCCCGTTAACGTTCACGTTCACTTCTGTACTCACTTTACGATCTCACAGACATCGGATATTGAGTCTTTGATATAATTCACCGATGGAAGATTGAGCGAGTGAACAGGGGCATCACCTTGATAAAGGATCACTCTGGAGAAGAAGAAGAAGGAGAGGCTATCTATTTCGGGTTGAAAACCATTGAATCGAGCTTGTAGTGTATCATGAGAACGTCTTATCGCTGGGTCCTGTATCAATTTACATTAGGATCTCGGTAGACTTCTTCTCTTTCAAAGCGTGAGCTATTGTAATGCTCGTTTTTTGAAGTTGCATCCTTATGAAATACAGAATGACTTGTGACCCTTTTAGAATGCTTTGAACAGTTTTCACTCAAAGCAGTTGAAAAAAATGGTGGTCCAAAAATCAAATGTTGGGCCAGCCATTCACGTTGCATTTTGCCAAAAGATCATTTTCGGGACTGTGCTGTTGAAACCTGTGCTGTTGAATGTCAAACCTTAGCGGTCGTATGAGTCTCTACAAGTGATCAAATTTTCATTGAAATTCAATAATATCTACCTCTGGACCTTTTGTGTGTGAAAGCCGACTGAAAAGCATGCACCGGAGTCTGGCTTGTTGCAATGATCATTCCTACTAAGCACTGGAACAATAATTCGTTTTAAATACTGGGATAAAACTAATACAATATTTGGTCATCCTGCGTTTTGTATTTTTTTGATTTGTAAGAGCACCAACAAGAGCATCAAGGCAATCGAATTAAAAATGTTTGACATTCCTGAAGGCCAAGCGCTTCTAGGAAAGCTTGAGGACAATGTAAGTTCAATATTCCACGATTGAACAGATTTTTCAAAAATAAAAACTTCTAAGGCTTCTTGTCGCAAATGTGTGAGAATTCACAATTCAGCGTTTCATTTTCTATTTGAGAAAGAAGCCGATTTTTACTTTCCTTGCCCTATTACCTTAGGTAAGGAAAGTATTTCTTTCCGAAAAAAATTAAGGTACCCAAATTATTTATTTATAAATCTCTATACGTTTTAAGGTCCCCTGAGTCCAAAAAATGGTTTGTGTGTGTGTGTGTGTGTGTGTGTGTGTGTGTGTGGTGTGTGTGTGTGTGTGTGTGTGTGTGTGTGTGTGTGTGTGTGTGTGTGTGTGTGTGTGTGTGTGTGTGTGTGTGTGTGTGTGTATGTATGTAAGTGTACACGATATATCTCATCTCCTAATTAACAGAATGACTTGAAATTTGGAACTTAAGGTCCTTACAATATAAGGATCCGACACGAACAATTTCAATCAAATGCAATTCAAGATAGTGGCTGAAAAGGCGAATATGTTGTAAAAAACAGGGTTTTCCGCGATTTTCTCGAAAACGGCTCCAACGATTTTGATCAAATTTATACCTAGAATAGTAATTGATAAGCTCAATCAACTGTCACAAGTACAAAATACCTGTAAAAATTTCAGGAGCTCCGCCCATCTATGCAAAGTTTGATTTTAGATTCCCAATTATCAGGCTTCAGATACAATTCAGACAAAAAAATTCAAGTGGAAAATATGGGTAAAACCTATCTGGATGGGGGCATGGAACGGTCAAGAGAGAACAATACCCCTCCTTCAACGCCGGTGGAATGGGAAACAATGACTGTCAACCCATGTCAATGCTCAACCACTATTAAACAATAGATCTCTTAATGCCCCCATCCAGATAGGTTTAGCAGCATAAAATATATTTTTCAAAACCTACTCCAAAAGCCACCAATCTGGTCCGCAACTTACAACTCGACATAATATGTATCGTTTAAAAAATATCAATTAGCACAAGGAAATTAGCTCTTTGATAATTAGAATAGGCTCAAAATTGTGTTCCATAGTGATGGAATTCAACTATTTTTCTAAATTTAATGAGAATGACTTGAAAATTGTGTTTTGAAACAATATGTACATCTCTGATAACCTGATACGAGTTATAATATCGTTATACTAAAATCATTTATTGCGTGAAACACACCATTCAATTGCAGGGTTTTTGGTTTCTTCCACACGAAGAACATAATATCCTTTGATTCGATTGTACATCAATAAAAACTGGTATATGCCTTCACGGTTTAGATCTTTGTCGCATCTTGATAAGCTCTGCCGAAACTCCATGTTACACCAAAAGCTACAGAGTACAGACTGTCTAATACTTTGATGGACATAAATTATAACTTTGATGAGCCTGTACAGAACACGGAAATGGGAATCCCGCAGTAAAAGTCTAAGTGTGCAATAACGTCACTAAACTTAACAGGATGGGGGCATACGCTTCATTGCACAAGGGTCGAAAATGTGCTAAACTACCTGTCAAAGGGTATCGCAGTTGTATTGTTCTAGCTTCACCGTCCCATGCCCCCATTGAGATAGGTTTCACCCGGAAAATATTGAGCATGGAAATCTCTACAAATAATGTTCAGTAACATTTTCACCTAATATTGAAAATAAGCTCGAAATTCGAGAAAATGTGATTATTCAATTGCAAACTGTTGGCAACTGTTGATTCTATTAAATCATTCACTATGAAGAGATAGCAGACCTCGTGTGTCTCCAGCGTTATTGTCCTGTCACCAGCTGGCTCTGATTTTTGAGTAGTAGATTTGTGATGAGCGTGAACACTAGCGTCTGGTGATGAATTTTCATATAACGGGAAGGAAAGTTGTGTGAATGCGCCACACCGGAATTTTTATAATCCACAACAATCTTGTATTCACAATCTTGTTATAATTCACAACAATATTGACCTAATTCAAACCTTGACATGGAAAAATAACAGAGAATCTCTATTCCTAGTGTTAACTCTATCATCCTGTAGTATAATCATTAAAATCATGATAATGAAGTTTATAATGTCATTTGATGTACTTGAGTAAGCATACGGGGAATTTCACTTGCACTTAATACCGTTTGAGCGATTTGAACCATTATTTACATTCTCTTACTCAAAATATGATGAACTACTTATAATTGCATAGATAGTAGAGATAGAGACCAAAGTATATGATAAGCTGTCGATTCCAATAGCTTGACTATAGCTACTGTTCAATATCTGAACAGTTTTGTTGTTCAGTGACATAGAGATTGCTCTACAGCTTTGTCACAACAAATATCCATCCTGTATCTTTCGTTCAAATCTATCTTGCTGTTTTTGCAGAAAGGATCTGCACAAATCCATGTCAAACAGAAATTTAAATTGCGGCTTCTGTTCTACTTGGCTCGGTGAATTATTCAAAAGGCTCTGCAATTGCAACCTGCTTGCCAATTTCAGTCGCATACAACAGAAGCAGCGGCAACATAAAGCCCTGCAGTCATACTATGCATAACCTTTCCGTGTTTGTCTGCTTGATATACGAGGTATAGTGCCGCTAGCCACTATCATAGCACTTTCTATTAACATAGTCTAACTCACATGGACAATTGACATCTTCACCCTAGGATATTATTTGTTATAAACGTCATCAATCCACTCACGCACTTGTCAATCGCATATTATCTAATAGAATAATTGATAATGCGAATTAATGGGATATTGTTTTCCTCGCTTTGATCTATTCACATACATATTTCGAGTTTTCAAAAAAAATCTTCAGTAGTGATATCACAATCTCCAGTTGCAATAATCGATTCGTGCGAACTGTGAGTAATACGACTCGAACCAATCTTCCTATTATCGTGGTAAAGCATATCTTCTTGAATAATGTTTGGTTGATTCGCCATTTTATTGTCTTTTTACTTTAGGGCTACATTTAATATAGATCTGAGTACCCTTTTAAATTATTTATTCTTGAATGATTTTGAATAACTTATCGTTTGAATTTACAGTACTGTATGGAAGTAAAATATATGGATGATGAAATCTCATGATATATAATTGTGAACACTTGGATTAATATGAAATATGTGATTTATTGTTGAATTAGTTCACTGGGTTTGAAAATAATAGAATGTCCTCTTCTTACTCGACAGATTTAATTGTCAACCGTCAATAGATTTTACCTTCCTTTAATGATCCCTCATCGAAATCGTTACTAGACTTATCGTTAGAGAATTCCGACTTCTCAGGAAACAATACTCATCCTACTTAGTTATTGAAGCAAAAATAACGAAGAAAATGCACAAAGAATAGCGAAGCAAAAATGCCACAGAAGCACGAACGTCGCAGATTCCTGCGGTAAGAGTGGATTTATTTCAATCATAGCCTAGAAATTTATAGATTGATGAGTCGTTTCCCAAGATAACCATGACAGAATCCAGGATGGTGGAAAGATAAGACCGTCGTACATCTGCTGAACAACAACAATGATGTTGTTCAAGGAAGGAGCAATTGCCATTAATCATTGCTGTTTCATACAGAGCCACATCATTTGTTTGGACGTAAGCCGTTGCTACCGCTGCTGTTCGTCGCTGGAGATGATCACCACCTGGGTAATATCAGTCTCCTGTCGCCAAAGATGCCAAGGAGGCGAGTCCGCTCTATTTGAAAAATTGCCACTCATCTCGGAGGAAAAGATTATTATTCTTGTGAGCAGCGATCTGTCTTGAGCTGGTAGAAGGTTTCAGAGTCTGCCACATTGTTTCAAGCTCAACAGACTACGTCCTTTTCATGATGGCATAGGATTATTCGAAAAATCAGTGATTTCCAACAATAAAAGTAGAACTTGAATAGAATGGAATGTTCTCCTTTCCAATGGTATTGATTTCAACCAAACGAAAATCTCAACCTACCATATCAATTGAGTTATTCTGAAGTAATAGTTGAGCTGTCTACGTCCAATGAAGAAACCTAGAGTTTTTCAATATTAACATGTACTGTAGAACAAACAATTCCAAGAAGGCCTATCCCGTAGAACATTGATATGGAGACTCAACGTATTCTAACACTTGATTTAGTAATTTGATCAATTTTTTCTCAGTACAGGTTTTGAGACGGTACGCGCCGGTACGTCGAACCGGTACCTCTAGGAACAAAAATATTTAAAATGAATATTTCCTGAATTTTTCACAGAGGCTAAACTATCTTAAAATACCCTTTTACAGGCTCAATTCAAAAATATTTCTCAGGTTGGACCCGCCTTAAATGTACCCCCAGACTCTCCGCCCCCTACCACTAGGAACATTGCGTACCAAAACCTATATTTTTACAAAAACGCAACTGCTCTTAATTGTAAAGTCTACTGGGGAATACAGTATTTATAATATCATATACAGGATATGATCAAATACAACATAGATTTAGTATTTGGGAAAAGGATATAATCATTATTAAACTGATAGAAGATATAAAAGGTAATCATTAGATAAATAAGAGGTAGGTTATTATAATTTATTTTAGATTATAGCTCTTAATTTACGTACATTAATTTTCTTTCTCAATAATTATTAAACTTATCATTTTTTGATGAAGAATACAACTTTCACTTGATCATTTCCCATGGATGGTTAACACCATGAAACCATTAGTCATCCACTGAAATCTTAATTGGGAACTTTCCACAATTCAGATGTCCTATTGTCCATCATATTATGAGAATAATTTGAAATCAGTTACCAGAACCTCATTAATTCTCTCATCACATAAATGACGATTCACAATTATTCTTAGAATCATAATAATAGAGTTGGACATAATTCACAATTTAACAGATAATATTGAAGCACTGTTTTTTTTTTGCAATTTTGTTTTAATTGAAAGAGATATTCTGTAATACATAAAAATTCATAAATTTTTCCATATTATTCTTGTATGAACCAATCACTAAATAGGTCATTGTACACGGCAAACAAAACTTTTCAAATTTGATTTATTCTCTATAATACTGTAGAATGAACATTGTTCTCTAGAGATCATTGTCCTAAGATGAGAATAGCTTACTGATTGCTTAACTTTTGACTAGAGCTATGTCACGGAGATGAAAACTTTTCGCCCCCAATGTTAAAGACTGAGACCAACTTTGGTCATCAATTTCCTCAGTTGACATTCTGGTATACGTACAACCTCCCACCACCCAACTGCATACTTGGAGCGATTTTTGTTACTGACGGAAAAATAATATAGAAAACAGAGAATTGAACGCTGACCAACTAACAGAAGGTTGCTGTTTGAAACAAGCGTGCGAAAAGATTCGAGAAAATTGGAAAATAGTTGCTTGCAGACACGAGAATTCAGTTCGTGTTGTTCACTGAACGTGATTCCAGAAATAGATAAATATTGTGAGGGAAGGAACAGTTGCTGGAAACAGCTTTCAAATGACCTGGATAAAAATGTTGTGACAAGGGAATAGAATGCTTAGTCAGCAAAGCGTAAGAATCGCACTGCAAAATAAATATTGTTCGAAGCTGCGGAACAAAACTTATCATCAGCAAGTGACTTACCCGTACGAACATATTTTCTTGTGTTATCTGATGGGATAGCGAGTTTCTTGATCATCACACGCTGCAAAATCTTGTCAGAACACGTAATAATAATAATAATAATAGTTTGTTAGCGTGTTATTTATTAAATGTTGATGATAAATAATATTGCAACCATATTTGAATTATTCATGCATTGAGAATAAATTTAATAATTATCCGATTCAATGAACATTATTTAATTTTTATTGTGTATTTTGACGATTTTGGAACCAAGTATGTGCTCCTCACAAATTTTCACAAACTTAAATAATTATGAAACTTATCATTTTTTGATGAAGAATACAACTTTCACTTGATCATTTCCCATGGATGGTTAACACCATGAAACCATTAGTCATCCACTGAAATCTTAATTGGGAACTTTCCACAATTCAGATGTCCTATTGTCCATCATATTATGAGAATAATTTGAAATCAGTTACCAGAACCTCATTAATTCTCTCATCACATAAATGACGATTCACAATTATTCTTAGAATCATAATAATAGAGTTGGACATAATTCACAATTTAACAGATAATATTGAAGCACTGTTTTTTTTGTAATTGTTTTTAATTGAAAGAAATATTCTGTAATACATAAAAATTCATAAATTTTTCCATATTATTCTTGTATGAACCAATCACTAAATAGGTCATTGTACACGGCAAACAAAACTTTTCAAATTTGATTTATTCTCTATAATACTGTAGAATGAACATTGTTCTCTAGAGATCATTGTCCTAAGATGAGAATAGCTTACTGATTGCTTAACTTTTGACTAGAGCTATGTCACGGAGATGAAAACTTTTCGCCCCCAATGTTAAAGACTGAGACCAACTTTGGTCATCAATTTCCTCAGTTGACATTCTGGTATACGTACAACCTCCCACCACCCAACTGCATACTTGGAGCGATTTTTGTTACTGACGGAAAAATAATATAGAAAACAGAGAATTGAACGCTGACCAACTAACAGAAGGTTGCTGTTTGAAACAAGCGTGCGAAAAGATTCGAGAAAATTGGAAAATAGTTGCTTGCAGACACGAGAATTCAGTTCGTGTTGTTCACTGAACGTGATTCCAGAAATAGATAAATATTGTGAGGGAAGGAACAGTTGCTGGAAACAGCTTTCAAATGACCTGGATAAAAATGTTGTGACAAGGGAATAGAATGCTTAGTCAGCAAAGCGTAAGAATCGCACTGCAAAATAAATATTGTTCGAAGCTGCGGAACAAAACTTATCATCAGCAAGTGACTTACCCGTACGAACATATTTTCTTGTGTTATCTGATGGGATAGCGAGTTTCTTGATCATCACACGCTGCAAAATCTTGTCAGAACACGTAATAATAATAATAATAATAATAATAATAGTTTGTTAGCGTGTTATTTATTAAATGTTGATGATAAATAATATTACAACCATTTTTGAATTATTCATGCATTGAGAATAAATTTAATAATTATCCGATTCAATGAACATTATTTAATTTTTATTGTGTATTTTGACGATTTTGGAACCAAGTATGTGCTCCTCACAAACTTTTCACAAACATGAATAATTATGAGAATAAGGCTGCAGTTAAGGAGAGAAGAATACAGGTGATTAATCAAGTTTTTCTGTCTCTTTGTGAGCTGAAGTATCATACGCATACGCTCTCTAGAAGCGTTTACACCCCATACTCTGATAATCTAACTTTCTTCAATTATTGTATTATAAACCACTGTATAGGTTATTAATTATTAGGTTATTTCATTATTCTGTCTTGAAAGAGCTCTGGGTGAAACCCGAGATATTATCGGGAAGTCTCAGAATCTCTGGTTCTTTTGTCTGTTTATTTATTTTTGAATGAAGAATTTTAAATCAATATAGGAATTTCTAATCCTGTCTCAACTCAATTGGAATGGGATCTTAAGGCTGTGCAAAGGCTAAATATAAACGTTCTACTGGTGATATTTTTTAAAGTTTTTCGATTTGTATATTATGAAGCTATCAAAATGAAATAGTTTTCTCAGGAAAAAAAATTCCGATCAGTACTTTTTGAGATATGAGCGCCTAAAGTTTAAATTTTTGGGATAGAACAATTCAAATTCGTTAAGAGATAAATCCATGAGACTCAGAGGATATTCTTCATGGTATTGCTGATTGAATAAAACCAAAAAAAATTGAAAATATCAATTTTTGAGAAAGTTATTCAATTAACAAAAATAACTCAACTAAAACTTATTTTTGGTCATTTCACTAGTCTAAAGTTCATTTTTATCCTTTGCACAGCCTTAATATACTTCCCAATTGATTTTTTTAGATTTCTATTTCCGATTTTTTTGAAGTCAATTGTTGCTTCTTATCTAGACATTCTAGATCTAGATTGACTGTAGTTGACATTTTATAGGAAGTGATAATACCCACATTGCATCGAAACTGCATGGTAAAGTCACTGCTGTTATGTAAATGAAATGTTCAAGGAACGTATTAATTCAAATTTCAGAAACAGAATATAATATTTAATAAAATGTTTGGTCAACGCTGTTGTGTAAACTTGAATGTTCAAGAAACGGATTAATTAAAATGTTAGTGTCAGACAATTGATTCTAATGTATTCTATTCTAATGTATGTTAAAATTGAAAATATTGTTGAGTATATCTTGAAGTTGGGCCTTCTCAATTCATTGTATGTGTGATCGAATCGAGCATCAAAACAATGATTCTCATCAAAGTTGACAATGTGGCGAATCTCGTACTGCAATTGGCATGTGATCGACGTTTGAGTCAGCTCATCACATTACAATTCGACATTCCGGTTGACAACCGCTTGATTTGCACTAGTCCTTGTTGCGCTGCGCTGGCTCAGTCAAATATGTTGACAAGTGTCAAATGCCAGATGAACCATGTCCAGTTGAACAGATCATTAGGATATTATGGCAATGATAATCAAGTACTCAGTCTTCAGTCTTTAACGATGTGAAATTTTTCCAAATTTTATCTGGTGGAGAAGATGGAATGAATTTTATTGGTGGAGTAATAAATAGCTCATGGTGAAATGAATACTTCTAATTGTTCTTCATCTATTCATTCTATGCTGAAAGTGATGTCCACGTGAAAGTGATAGATCCAAGTCTGTTCATGATTAATAGGAAGAATGATTATGAGAGTTATTTAATTTGAAATAATTAGGATACAAATAGAGACTCATTATTCAAAATGAGTGTCAAGTATGATAATATTATAACTTTTCTGGGCCATGATTGTTGATTTCCCATCATGAATGATATCTTGAACTCATTATCAATATAATAAAAATAATTCTTCAACAAAAGCAGCTACCTGTGTTATCTTGTGTTATTTCCTTTATCCACGCACAAGCTAAAAAAAGCTCATGCGCAAGAAAATCTATATAGGAAGTGATCTGGGAAATTATTATCGTTGAATGAGGTGATTGACTTCAAAAATCATGACCAACAAAAGTGATTAGCGATTAGTGGTTATCTATATCTAGCTAGCGATCATTCACAAAGCACAAGTCACAAAATCTTATTAGTGTTTTTAGTTTGGCACCGTTGTTTTATTGATGCCAGCAGCGCCAATTTTCTGTTGACAGCCACCCGAATAATGTTTTCCGTTGACATAAAATTCTTCATTACAGGACTCATACTGACGTGAACTTCGAACCAGGTGAAAAGTGAATTATTGGGAAAACTTTCGCTAAACTTTTCATGAACCCATGATGACCGAAAAACATGACGTTTTTCGTTTCTACTGGTTGAAATTCAATATGAGATGTGAATTCCTGGAGGGTTGCAGTGAGTGTCGACTAAAATTTGGCTTTGACAGCTGTGTTGAGTAAGAAATGGATGTTGAATGTTCTCTTCCAAGAATTCACTCTCTTTTGCAGTCTCCCCTGCAGAAATTGATCGCAGTCTGGAAAATCCATGATGAAATTCCTGCTCAGGGGAGTGGAATACTGGAAGTTGGCGAGGATGAAAAAGAGGAAACAAGACGAAGTCCCTCAATGCGATCGAAATTTCACTCCTGGGAATAGAAGAAATTGTTGTGGAACACACTTCTGCGACAATATTTTTTTATGATCCTAGTCTTATTTATTGTAAGCTTTCTCATGGGTAAAAAAAAGAGATAGGCTCCTGAAACGCTTGTTGAGGACATACAGTTGTAGAGAAATTATATCTCCACAATATATCGAGTAATCAATCCATAATTAACACAGGAATATAGTCCCAATCTAAGACAACAACGACATTGAGAATTCAAGAATTTTCCACATAAAAAATAAATTAGATCTGCTGGAAATTGCAGCTGCTGCAAAATTTGAGGCGATTTGATAGGAACTTCAATACTGTATACAGTATTCATTGATTCTTCATTGTATGTTTCATGACTTGAAAAGAAAGGAAATGAAGATATTCCTGAATTATTTTCAAACTCTTATTCTTAATAAATTAATTGAGAGAATCCCGGTTCTGGATAGTAATAATTATTAATAACTGTGTCTATGAGTTTATAGTTCTAGTTAGTTGTGAGCAATTGTTATTACAATGGAAACAAATTCTTCCAATTCAGCAGAAGCAGGAACTCATCACTCATCGTTTGAGCGTTGATAATTCTGTACATCTGATCCTTAATATCTCTCCCATATTGAGTTTATTTGTCGGTGTTCCAGTATATTCCTTGATCTTTTCGTGTAGATCAATCGACTTGAATGTGACATCGCTGTGAATCTTTCTGTTTGTAACCATGTATGCAGAGGAAGTTTAATAGTTTTGGTCTTCTTTCTGCTGCTGTATTTTGTGAACAGAGACTCAATGAGCGTTACAAACTTTTCTGTTAGTATTTCTTGGTTTATCCGATAAATCCAGAGAGCCGAAACGAACTCGATTGGAAGGACGTGGACCCTAAGAGTAGTAAGTGAACACAAACTCAGCTCAGCTCACATCTCCTGTGCTTTCACAGAATGTCTCTCTCTCTCCTTCCCATCTTAATCGTCTGCTTCCCTCAGTTTTCTCCATCTCATTCTCTGTTTCTCTACGCTGCTTTTATCCTCCTTTAAACCACCAGCAATCTCGAGTGGCGACCGTCTACAGCAAAGTAATAAGAAGTGGTCCACGAAAACGCTGTATTAAATCTTTTGTAAGCAAACAGATCTTTTCATAGTGAAGGATAAGATGGTTGGAAATTATTTTCAAGAGAAACTTAGTCTTCCGAAAGCTTCCACTCAAACAATGGTCGTCCTCAGCCCTTGACTGACTTGACTTGACGTTTCTGATGTGAGTTTTCACTGATAGAGCCTGCAGTGCGGTCAGAGACGGAAGGGCTCTGTTTAGCAACCGAGCATTATGAACGTAGTCGAACGATACGTTTCACTTGTTTGTTTATTTATTCGCACACTGTTTATTTGCATGCATGTTCGTTGGCATGAGTCACATGCTAGGGATCTTCATTGAATACAACCATAATATGATATTCATTCAACTGGCAAGATTTGACTTCATATCATCCTCCGTTGTTTTATCTTTATCTGTTAATACAATATCACAATTCATAGAATCTTCTTACATTATCAATGACAATCACCATGCCAATGACAATATCCCATATCACTTAAAAATTTTAGAAAGATGTTGTAGGTATCAGAAATAAATTAGTAAAATAAATACAGTATCAATGAATTTATTCTGGTGAATCTTGAAAACATATCAAATTTTTGTAAGATCTATTTGTCGGTTACAGATAACTTAATGTGAATACTTCCTGATAGCCTAGTGCAAGGTAAATAAATGAGTGAGCCATTGCATTGTTATTCGATTTGTTGCTTCATCATTATCATTATCATTCATCAGCGTGTTCTTCATGATATGTTGAGGAAATGGATCTGAAAAACCTGCTTTTGTATAATATGATCCACGACATTTTAGAAACAGTGAATCTGTTGAGAAAGCACAGCGTATCATTCTACATAACACCGCTTCTATTATCAATTGGGATGTTTCAGTTCCAAGCAAAAACACCTCTCAAAATAAGTTTTAGCGTTCACAACAATCACCAGGAAAATTCAAATAAAAAAAATGTTACCTAGTTCTCGGAGGACAGAGAATATATCAAGGACAACGAAGGTGCTACAACACGAAACATGAGTTGCATCACTTTCAACAATGATGCTCATTCAACCTTTGAAATTAGTGAGAGATGGATAAGGAATCGAAACCTCACACCTCACTCTGGATGATGAATATACACACTGAAATGAAAATTTCAGTTGAGGTCTTGAGAATAATTAACTTCAAAAGTCGGAATTTATTTATTTATTTATTTATTTATTTATTTGAGATACATATGAGAGCACAAGGATAATATCCCATAATTGCTCTCTTAACACATAATACAAGTGAAACAATTTAAAAATGAATATTTAATACAAATATTGAAAGAAATGAAAAGATTATGAAATTTTTACGAAAAGTCTTTCTGAAAAATATACATAACAGAAAATTTAAACACAATTTTAGATAGCAGAAAAAATAAAACACAGCAAATAATAGAATGAAAATATGAAAATGAAATGAAATGAAAAAAAAGTCTCTATGATTAAACAGAAGTCATTCTAGGAAGAGAGAGAAAAAAATAGTAACAAGAGGAAATAATTAAACACACAACTTAAGGAGTAGTAAAAAGCAAAGAGATCACTGTCACAGAAGACTTTCTCCAATCAAACTCCAACCATCAACGAGGGATTGACCTCAGCAACCCACTCCTCACCTCTCTCTCTGACCCAGCAAGCTGAACATTCAAACTCAATTTGTTCATCAATCTCTGCACTCTTATGAAAGGTGAGAAAAAATGGTGCACCGTTCTGCACCTTGGAGCCGCAAACAAGTTAGCATTCCGCCTATTGAATGCTGGAACACTGATATTCAGCATTGCAAGCAAGGTAGGAGAATTTACAGCACCATCCAACAATGCCCAAACAAACAAGACAGATGTTTTATCTCGACGCTGACGTAGAGACTCCAATAGGAAAAGATCCCTCAATTGCTGAGTCGGGAACCCCAGGGGACACGACCCACCAAACCTTCTGAAGTATAAGAACCTCATCAGCTTGTTCTGTACCCTTTCAATGACCCGAATGTTTTGGTCTGAGTGAGGACTCCAAACCATGGATCCATACTCCAAAGTGCTTCTTACCAAGGCATAATAGACACTCAGTATTGCCACAACATTGCTGAAGTCAGCTGCATTTCTCAGGACAAACCCCAGTAATCTGTTAGCCTTGGAAGACACAAATTCAATGTGAGAGGAGAAAGTAAGTGAACTATCAAATATGATTCCCAGGTCCTTGCAACTGTTGACTCTGTTAAGAACCGCTTCACCAATCCTGTACGTGTAAGCAGAAGGACATCGTTTTCTAGAGTAGGTGATACACTTACATTTAGAAACATTAATTTCCAAGCTATTAGCATGACATCATGCAACTATGCGATCAATATCCAACTGTGATTGACAGCTATCATCTTGGCTACCAACCTCTCGGAATATCTTCATGTCATCAGCAAAAATCAGACACTTAGATGACAACTGAAGTGGAAGTTCATTGATTACCAGCAAGAAAAGGAGCGGTCCTAAGGTACTTCCCTGAGGAACCCCAGAGGTGCTGTAGTAATGGGGGGAATCCATCCCCTTGACAGTCACTATATTTGGCCTGTAGAGTAAATATGATCTGAACAAATTGGCATAAATAGGACTCAACATTATTTTGTTCACTACATAGATAGTACTAGGATATTCTTCGTAGATGCCTGTGGATGGTTTGAATGACACTGTTTTTTCTCAATCCTCTCAAACAAGGATTATCGTGGGAAATCAAGTTTAGATTTTTTTGCAATATTCTTAATAAACTTACTTAGTACCCATTAACTGTGATGCCTAGTCGAACAATAGTATTTAGTAGTGATAGGTTGTTAAATCGTCAGTTCAGATAGCTCACAAGAAGATGAAGTATTCTGAGTCGGGTACTTGTGCTGTGTAAATCATCATTCATACAGTTTGTATTTTATACATTACAGGATTTGACATATTTTTTTTATTTGTAGGTTAAGCTTGAATCAATATAAATTATTGACTGTTTTTTTTGCACTTGTATTACCTGTATAGATTGTGTACTCTTTCCCCGCGCACGGATCAACAGTCCATGCGGGGAAATAATTATTCCATAATTATTATTCTGTTCTATATTGTGCATTGTTTTTGTATTGGAATGAAGAAATTGAATTGAATTGATTATTATGATATTATTCTTGCAAAATAAATTTCTGATTCACTTTTCATACAACTTACTAGTCATGTAAAGTATATGTTAATTTCATTGCTATAAATCATAAAATGGATATGAATATTATCAGAAAAAACATGATATTCTTTGAAATTGTTAGCCCATCAGTATGTGACTATACAGTTAAAGTGTGATAAGGACAGTTATAGCTAGAGAACATGATAGAAATACATTTTAAGCATGGAGATAGTGATAGAGAATGATTTTGGCATTGTGCATATGATGTACCTGCTGCTGAGAAAAACGAATGTAGTCATGTTGAATTAATATAGTGGGTGTGAGAGAGATTGAAAGAGAGAGAGAGAGAGTCAGAGAGAGGTGGTGGAATGAAGGATGAGCAAATGTTGATTACAGGCTGATTTGTACACTGCATAATAAATAAACGGGTACTGAAACTGACAGTTCTCTCTATTCAGAGGGAGAAAATAAGAGGTGGAAGAGAGAGATGAGAGAGAGTGAGTAAGAATGAAGAGAGTGGAGTGAGAGTGGTTTAGAAGCTGTAGGCAGGAACTGCAATAGACGAGCGAGTAGTACTCAACGTGGTAGTGCTATTGTGATGCGTGTTGAATGCGACTGCGGCATCATTTTATGCTGAAGCTAGGATACTACTAGAGGCTGAGTGCCGAGTCGTGGCTCTACTTTAATTTCAAATCTGAAATAATATTCACATAAACACAGTGCAATAGATATGTGCCCCTTAGCAAGTTTGTGAATCAATATACCCTGTGTTATTCATATCTATAACAAACAACAGTAATGCTACTTTTGGTAGGTAAGAGGCAAGAATAGTGTATAGACCATCCTATAGGATGGTATAGCTATATACCATGCTTGGGTAAGAGGGTGTTATTGTAATCAAACTCAGGTCTGATAACTTATTTTGATAATGATAGCTGAGCATTCGGATCGATGCCGATAAACGTGACAAAACCATTCAATAGAAGGCTGATTATAGCCTATTATATTTTGAATATTGGAAAATTCTCATATTTTCAGTCCTCCGAAGCATCAAACTTCCAATGACGAATTTCTCAGAAATTTATGTGAGTGACAAATACCAATAATTTAGAGTATCTCTTCTCCAGTATCTATCATTCATGAACAAAATTACTCACATGTAGATGGAATATCTTATCAATTTGGATTAATTATATGAGAACTATTCAATATACTTCATTATTCTGAGAGTTATTGGACACAGGATCTACAAAGGTGAAACAATGGAAATGTGTGGTCTAGACGTGAAGACCTCAATCAAACATATTGTCAAATGCATCGATTGAATGAGAACTACACAACACAATTGATTATACTTCTATTTCAATCTTTCTTAGACAATTATTTTCTTTGATCGCAGGACCTACAAAAATGTGTCGTGTATGTGAAGAATACTTTATCTATATTGCATCAATAATCAAATAAATACTACAGAACACAATTTTCTCCATTCATTACTATGATATAATTCTTCGATAAAGAAAAAGCAATAGAACTGTTTGGTGTAGATTAATTAATATTATAATTAACTGTGTCCAATAAACAGTATAAAAGCTATAAAACACACTTTGAAGAATATCATAGCACCTTTTTTCACAATACAACATATTAATCAAAAGATATTGATTTACTTTTTAGCACCAATAATACTGTATTTTCATTTATCGCATGATCTACAAATGTAAAACAATGGAAAACTGTAGTGTATTATTACATCTTTTGTAAAATAGATAACACGAAATACGTAATCCAATTCAAATAATTTCTTTTACATTATTTTGCTCATAACTACTTCAAGAGATACAGCATCTAAACAACACTTACCTCACTTTAATGACAATTGAATAAAATAACAACATATAGTTTATCTATTGTAAACATATGGCAATTTATAAAGCAACATAATAGTTTATTACATTGAATGAAAAAGACTAAGAAATTGTCAAAAACCACAGATTTATTGATACTTAGAAAGACAGGGTTTGGTTATTACACCATTGTCAATCTCTGATAAACAATTTCAATAAAAATTCTGATAAACATTGTCAATCTCTGTTTATCAGAGATTGACAATGGTGTAATAACCGAAACCGGTCTTTCTAAGTATCAATAAATCTGTGGTTTTTGACAATTTCTTAGTCTTTTTCATTCAATATGAAGTATTACCACAATATCAACTTCTCAACTACACAAAAAGTTTATTACATTGTTTATTTCAATAATATTTTTGTTTGGTGGCAGGATCTACAAAGAAGCAGTGCGCCAGCGCCGCGCTCTGTCGCGCACTTCGAGCAACATCATCCTGAACTCGATCCACCAGCACCGTGTGCAGAACCCCTACCACTACAGCCACCGCCTGCACCCCAGCGACGGCGAGCTCACCCTCTGCAGCACCGCCACGGCCACCACCAACACCTCCAGTCGCAACTCCTCCGCCGGGTCCACCAACTATGGCACCACCAACACCACCACCACCACCACCTCCGCCAATCTCAAGCCCATCGAGGTCAACATCAACAATGGTGAGTTATTCAAAACTCCGTCATTCTATGCTGCTAGTTCATGAACTGAACAGAAGTAATGAACTGTCAGTTTGGACTCAGAGATTGCGGCGTTTGTAAGATCCTCATTACACAGTCAAATATACAGCCCGTTACATGGTATTTGTATTGATATTTGTACTTTGATTTTTGTAGTTTAATCTTTTATTGTATGTTTTGTTTTGAATGAATATTTGGTCGAAAATCTTTGAAAGATTCAATTCCTTATCGGACTCATGTTAAATATCGAATATTTAGTGAAAGATGGCCGAATACACCATCAAAGATATTTAAGCAAATATTTGACCGTGTAATGGGCTCGTCTATGTTCATACAGTGATAGCAGCTTCGAACTCATGCTATTCCGTCCATGTAAAGCACATGCGCAGGACTTATGTGGATAAGTCCTTCCTCACTGAAACAGAAAGAGTTAGAATGGAAGTGAAATTATCGACTGTTAGCAAAAACCAGTCTCCGGGAACAGACGTCAAGCACGATAAATTACAGTCAATGTCTTTTCGATTCAATGTGAATACAAATCAATTCAAGTGAGACTTGCTATGATCTTATCTCACATGATATACTGTATACTTGAGTTATTCTTGAATAAATTAGCCAAATATAATCCTGAAATTCGAATTTGAACAATAAAAGCTTGAAACAGATTCCAACTCTATGAATTTTAAATTTATATTTGTAAGATGCATCAAATACTGTACCGTACATCGTATCGTACGCACTAACGGTCTTTCGCACTTAACTCTCACTTCCTACTAATGACACTCGATTTTACTCAATCTGAACGTCACTACGCTGAATAATTCTTACTCTTAGAATTAGCCTACATAGAATGATTAGCAGATGATGGCGTCCATACACCTTAAGCTATTGTTTGATGGTGTGTAATTGCGGTTGCTGCCCTCTCCTCCCACCACCCATCAACCCCAAACTCACCTCAGCTGAGTCAGCAGCTCAAGGGATTGCTGCCCCCCCTCAATCCACCTCTACACCTCCATTGTGTGTGTGTGTGTGTGCCCTTGATGGCTTTGCCTTCAATAGAGGTGTGTGATGCAACGTGTGCTAATCCGGCCATCAATTACTACGGGGCCATTTGATTGTGCATCAAGACGTGGCTTGTTTAGGTGTAATTTCGGTTTATGAGATGGTTGTGTGGGGGGGGGGGGAAGACAGGTGCACCGGCACACTGTGTCCACTTGCATATTAATGCCAAGGTGTTAACTACTTGATCGTAGGTTGTACCTGCCGCTCAACTTCATCAGCAAAGTGTGTGCATGAATTATGCAGAATATGTGTGGCCGAAGATGCTATCCTGTCTCACGGATGTGGTGTGGCAAGTGGTGGAATTTGGAGAATATGGAGCAAGGTTCATGATCGAGTTTCCGTGGATTTTTTCAGAAATAATCGATAATGTTTATAATGTTTTTCCGATGAGTGAGCGTTCGATTATATCATAAAAACTTGTAGACCACTTGTATCATTAGAGATGATAAACAACGATGACTTTAATTTCATATAAAATTATGATCTAGGACTTAATTGATGCTAATATATAAATGTCATTTAACCACTTAATAACTATCATCGAAGAGAAATGTTGCATCACCTTCAGTGAGTACGACCAAACTTTCCTCTTATGTGATCCCAATTGAAGTTTTCAATACTGTATATTTAGTTTTTGATAATGAATAGCTTCGAATAATGATATTATTGAGTAGTTTCTGATATGCAATATTAATTAATCAATAACGTACTGAATAAAAAGTGTAGAGAATTTATCAACCTTCATTTTTGAATAGTAAATTATGTCGGTTGAACGCATTGCTCTCAAGATATGAGCGTGGAAGCAAAACGCTGAAAAATTCAACTTTTAAACCACCCTCATCCCCTTGGAGCATGAGATAGGAATGGGACTTTTGATATGTTCTCCTTCTAACTAGTCTCAACAAAGCTGCAAAGTCAAAAATTATGTTTTAAAACATTCCCTCAAAATTCCTTTGTCAATTGGTCTATTGTTGCGGAACTGGAGATTTCACACTCAATACTAGAGCTGCTGAAAAAGATGTAGGAAAATTCGTAAAAGTGTGAAATTATACTTTAAATTGGAGAAAATTTAATGCTCTATAAGCTCATGATCAACATGGATTTTTCCCATCGATTTTTGAGAAGTTAAAATAGCAAAAATAGAATAAAATTGGTGACATACGTCTTTTTTTAAAAAAATGTCACACATCCAAGGACGGATATCTCGAAGACTTGAGGAGATATAGAAAAAGTTGAGAGATAAATATTGTAAGCTTTTATTTGTTATATGACAGTCAAGTCTTTAGGATACATAGTTTTTGAGTTTTATGCGAGAAACCAAAAAATGGTACCTTTAAACCACCCCCACCACCTTAGCACAATAGGTGGTGGTGGGGACTTTTGATATGTCTACCTCCTTACCACCCTCAACAGAATAACGGGGTTAAAAATCGTCTTCTCAACTTTTTCATCTATAACCTTTCCTTGACTGGACTGATAAGAAATAAACATGTTTGAGATAGTTTTTTATTCAGTTTAAATAGGTTACATTTGATCAACCTCTCATGAACTCTGTTTGAAGAATCTATACTGTGAATACTATCCATGTTGGTAGAATAGCTGTGAAGTATATTATTTTCGAATAAGATCCCTCAATATACCCGAAGAAGGAAATAAATTGGAAACAAAAATATATTACAGTACTGGGGGCCAACTTACCCTGAAGATTTCAACTTCATTTACTTGCATCACTTTTTCTTTCTCGGACTTCCAGTCCCAAAAAAGATCCGACTCGTTGTCAATGGTCACACTGAACATTGTGGAGCCGTCTTTCTTAGCGATAAAAAGCTGTCAAAAGCTCACTCTAACCGCGCTTCGTCCATCATTCAGGCAAAAAGCGTCGGAAAAGAAACGACTTGACCACTCCATGTGCAATTTGTATTATTGATTTGCTGCAATTCCCTTCGGACGTCTTCGTCTCGGCTGAACGGACACAATCTTCCAAGCGCGCTCTCCTGCTGCATACATCAATCTGCACAAAAAGAATAGCTATGGTTTCCGGCCTGACTATATCCGGAGGGATTACTGTATGGGCTTCTATTTGTTTCTTTGTCAAAATTTCTTGAGACTTTATTTGAAAGTCTCAGAGATGTCTCTCATGTTCCTGAAAACATTCGGTGGTTGGATTGGCGTGAAAATATTATTTTGTGAGACAGAGACATACCCCTGTTTCAAAATAATTATTTACGTTCATTATAAAGGATTGGCATCGGTAAATAAATGAACATGAATGGAATGATTAAAGAGTTTTCCACAAATTGAATAAATCAACACCAATACCAGACTGAATTTTGAGAATGACCTATATTTGAAAGTAGGCTGGAAAATATTTCCCAATATTTTAGAGAGTTCAGATAATTTCAGTTTGGGAAAATTCACCTCATATCTCCGTATATTTTGATGCTTTCAATTACCAAATTGAAATATTTATCAGTTTTAAAAGAATTTGAATTCATAATAGCCGCGGTAAGGTGAACAAAACGTGATGAATTTTCATCATTAGTTGCGGTTCAAGGAAATACAATGAATGCGATGAATGGGTACTCATTAGTGAAATAATTCAAGTCTTAATTTTTCTTTTCTCTTTCTCTATCTTCTGCCATCATATTTCTCTTCATATTCTTCTTCACTTGAGACTCTTCTGAATTGAATAGTGAAACAGGACTTCGTAAAATGAAACGAGACTTATGATGACACTTGTGAGTCTACTTCACAGAGTGACCTCTCTAGGTAAAGTAAAATTGCAGTCATCTTCCTTTTTTCTCCTTCTCCTTTTTGTCTCTTTCCCTTCTTACCTCATCCCTCCTGTATCTTTCCAATTCTTGTTTTCAGTTCTCCTACAACTTTTCACTTCTAAGCAAAAATTTATGCGAGTTTCTAGCTGAAAAGCCGTAGAAATTCATCAAATTACGTTGACTTTTGCCACTGCAGATGTCAGACTTCTAATCCTCATCATCCAAATTATTGCTATTGTAACATCATGAAACGTTTTAGTTTCGAAACTTAGAAAGATGGAATAATGTACCAAAAATAGTTATGAACGGTGCAGGATCTTTGCTCACTAAACTACTACTTTCAACAAATTGATGATGGCTTTAATAGAAAAAAGCAGGACTACCGCCAGATGATGTTTCTTCATATCAATAATATTATTTCTTCTATCAATAATACTGATGATAAAAGTTTTTCAAAATTACGTGATGAAACGCCTGTAATGCCAGCACAACAATCAATTACTTAGTACAAAGGTTTTGTACAAATGTATAATCATAGAAAAATTAAACCTACTTAGTGAATATAGAGCAAGCAGTCATTAGGTCATGTCAGAGGCCCTGAAATTGATCAGTTGCGACCTGAAAACTCTGACACCAGACCTGAGCCAGCCAGGTCACTCCATATTATTATTATTATTATTTGTTATTTAGTGAATATAGAAAACTATTCTCCATCATTCTATAGCATACATTTTATGGTTTGTGAGAATAATTATCATGCTCACATGAGTGATGAAATCAATCCATTCTTTTTGACATTGACAAAGTGATCAATACTGTTAAGTCATACAAAGTACAATATTTTGTAAAGTCACTAATTTTATTTTAATTTTATTTATTGTATAGAATACTATAATCATAATACAATTAAGACATTGGAGGAAAAACTAGGCTAAGCCTGTACTATTTCTCTCCAAAAATTTTGATAAAATGTCATTGTTGTCCAAAAAATAAGGTTATATGATCACACACTGCTTAATAAAAGTGATTAGTTAATAAGTGTTGTGATAAAGTTCTGTTTTCATCATTAAAGTAATAATGTGAGACTCGAGTTTATTGACATTGAGCAACTATAGTTCTAGAGGACTGAATATGTCATTCTTGTTGGATCGCAATATCGTTCGAAAATGAATTTTCATATACCTGTATATGTCAAGATGGAATAAGTTAGGCGGATTTATGCTCGAGATTTCTCTTCAAAGAGGTACAACTTCTTGTTCATTTTTTTATAATATGTATCTACCAACCATTCCATTCTAAATAATCGATTGAAAAAGCCATTACAAGTAGTGACATCAAGTTGGGAAGCATGAACATGCAATCATACTCGTATCTTTGCCGCTTCATCAACATGAAATCTTTCCTTTGAGAAAGCTACAATGTTATCCATTTCCATTCCAATTCCTGCTTTCATTCCCATTGTCCATGTTATAGGGCGGCTTTATCCTAGGAAGTGCTTTTTGAGGAAGAATGTGTGATAGGAAGGATAATATTTAAGTGCAATATTAATCAGAATCGTATTCAAGGAATAATTCAAATAACGGGACCTACTCTAACACATGATAATAGGTAATAGTACTATGATAATTAGTGGGTTATAATGTTCTTACTACATTCAGAACAAGTCATAAGATATTGAGGGTACATTTCATTACTTATGAAATAAAATCATCAACGACACGACATTACATTGAGACTAGCTCTGGTGCGACAGAACGTTATTCTCGAGAAGTGAGTTAAGTGTAGTGTTGAGTGTAAAGAGAGAAGACTTGATAGGCTACTCAAGTAATAGCTAGAATTAGTCGGAGGCTACTAAGTTTCAACAGCAGTGTTTTGCAAGGCGAGCTCTATTCTCCTCTGGCATTGAAGACCAGCGAATACTCTGCTCGTAAAGTTGTGTGCTTATTAAGTTTCGACACTTGGAGCAGAAATTTGCGAGCTTCACTGAGAAATTTACAGGGGCAGCTCAAGTGTGAAGACTCTTAAACAGAGTTGGATATGCATTGGGAATTCAAACGAGAAGTGCTTGCAATGCTCGCTTCGTTTCCAACATGCTTGAGTGGTTCACGTTAAATTGCTTATGCTCATTTCTCCACAATAATGTTCCAATTTTAAAAGAACAGAGTAATTATGAAGCTCGTGTTAGAAGATAATTTGTAAACATAGATCTTGGATAAGATGTTCAATTATATATCATGACAACATAACTCATTCCAATGTTATATTTGGACACAAAGTATGGTGTTTTGATTATGACATCCAACCATCAAGCAAATGAATTCCAAATCAAGATTATCAAGAAGGTGCTCTTGATGATAACAGCAGAGCGAATGGACACGAATCAAAATTGAAAATTTTCGTGTATCTTACTCGTTTTAGAAACTTTTCATCTCCATTTCCCCCGTCATGTGTCGTTCTGAGGTCGGTTCACGATTGGTCTGCTGCTTCCATGATGCCTCTCACTGACACGTCAGCTCGCTCGCCCTCAAGTAGGTATGATTATTTCAATAATAGTAATAATGACGCAGGTATGTTTCTAGCAAATAAGCTCCACTCTTTCAAAAAACTTTTCAAGGCTGCTCACCTTAACGTACAATCCCTCAGTTGCCACATTGATGAACTCAGAGCAATCTTCCGTTTTCAGGACTTCAATATAATCGGAATTTCCGAATCATTTTTGAAGCCTAGTATTTCATCAAATTTTGTTGCATTGCCTGGATATAATCTTTTCCGGAATGATAGATTAAATAAAGCTTGTGGGGGTGTAGCAATTTATGTGAAAGATGGTATCAAAACAAAAGTTTTAATCACATAAAAACAAGAGTATTGTTCCAGACCAGAGTTTATGCTACTTGAATTATCCTTATCTAGTAATGATAAATTACTCGTTGGTATCTGTTATCGCCCACCAAAAATAGGTCATTTCACAGATTTCGAAAATGCCTTGCTTTCTCTTATGCCTTGTTATAACCGTATACTAGTTATGGGGGATATGAACACCGACTTGAACATGACGAATCGTAACTTTGACTACTTTCAACTGACTACAATTTTCCAATGCCTAAACATGACTATTTTACCCCTCGATCCAACTCATCATACTAATGAATCAGACACACTCATTGACCTTCTCATTGTTAGTGATCCCAATGAGGTTGTTCAAGCAGGCCAAATCTCAGTCCCAGCTATTTCTAGACATGATTTGATCTACTGTGTACTTTCCCATAAGATACCCAAGCCAGAACAGAAAATTATCACTTATAGAGACTTCAAAAACTTTGATGAAGCCGCCTTCCTGACTGATGTGGCTCAGACTCCATGGCATCAAATTGAAGCATTACCCTCAGTTGATGACATGGTCAAGACTTTCGAGAATTGGACTTTGACTTTGTATGACAAACATGCACCCTATGTGACAAGGAGGATTAATAGAAAACGACGAGTACCGTGGATGACTGAAGACATACTTAAGATGATGGGACGTAGAGACAAAGCACATAGAAAATTTAAAAAGACATTTGACTTGGACAGTTTGATAGAGTATAGGAGCCTTAGAAATAGGGTTAAACAGGAATTACGGAACTCAAAGATTAGGTACTTGAATTCGTTTATGACAAACAATAGACAAGACTCTAAATCACTTTGGCAGGGAATAAAAGAATTCGGGCTTGGCAAACAGAAATCGAATCCACAAATTGACTTACCATTGAATAATATAAATGACCATTTCGTTTCACACTCTAACCAACGCGACGAAGTTGTCATTGCTAATCATATAGATGATCTTGAAGAGCAGGTTACAAACTTAGATTTACCAATCACTGATCAATTTCATTTCCATCCAATCTCAGAAGAAGACACTTTCAGAGCAATTCAACGTATTCATAGTAATGCTACGGGTGTAGACAAAATTCCTATTAAATTTATCAAGAAGATGTTATTTGCTGTTTTACCAACCATTACATACATTTTCAACAAGTCACTTGAAGAAGGCATTTTCCCTGAAAACTGGAAGTTTGCTCTGGTTCGCCCTCTAAATAAAGTTCCATCACCCAATAAAGTTGAGGATTTTAGACCAATCAGTATTTTACCTGCATTGTCCAAAGTGCTAGAAAGACTCATTCATGCTCAAGTTGTAAAATTTCTAGACAACAATAGTAAGCTTCATAACTTTCAATCAGGCTTTAGAAAATTCCATTCAACTGAGACAGCTCTGCTTCGTGTCACTGATGATATAAGGTTAGCTATGGACCAAAGAAAATGCACCATCCTCACCCTATTTGATTTTTCTAAAGCATTCGATACTGTTGATCATACAGTCCTTCTGAATAAGTTGGCTATTCTTGGTTTCAGTCACAACTCGTTAGTTTGGTTTAAATCCTATCTATTAGGTAGGAAACAATGTGTATCTGTCGGTGACAAAAAGTCAACTTGGAAAAACGTTATGCATGGAGTACCACAAGGTTCAATTTTAGGCCCTCTCCTCTTCACTTTGTATGCTAATGACCTTTCTTCCATTATCAAATTCTCCAGTTTCCATACTTATGCAGACGACCTTCAAATCTATTTAAGCTGTCCCATAACAAAAATTAATGAAACAGTTGGAATAATGAATCAGGATATCAATTCGATAGTGGAATGGACAAAGAAAAATGGCCTTAAGCTTAATCCCATCAAAACACAACCCATTATAATTGGATATTCTCGTCTTATAAACAATATTGACCTTGAATCGATTCACAAAATTAGTGTAGACGGTAATGACATTCCTTACTGTAGCTCAGTTAAAATTTAGGCATTATTATGAATAATACTCTTGACTGGTCAGAACAAGTGAACAAAACTTGTAAAAAGGTATTCTCAGCCATGCATGCATTGAAGAAAATGCACGATATCCTCCCTAGAAACATTAAATTATTATTGGTTCAATCTCTCATCTTCCCACATTTAATGTATTGTAATTCTGTTCTTAATGATATGCAAGTCACTCTGAATGATAAACTACAGCGTTGCCAAAATTATTGTCTACGTTTCGTCTACTCTCTCCAACGCCATGATCATATCACCCCAGCCCACATTGCTAGTTCAACATTGAAGCTTCCCGATCAGAGGCTTTTTCGAATAGTCAAGCTTGTTAGAGATATCTTGAAATACGGTAATCCGAACTATTTTAAAGATGATTTCAAATTTGTCTCTGAAGGTAGGAGGATAGATGCTTCACATACTAGAACCGGAGAAAGTACTTTAAGGATACCCAATCATCGAACTACTATTTTCACAAAATCCTTCTTAGTCAGTGCCTGTCGTGCATGGAATACACTTCCTGTTTCTATCAGGTCTATCGAGAGCCGAGCGAGCTTCAACCTGACTTTAAAAAAAACATATTTTGGAACAAATGACTGAAACTGTCCGGCCCTAGAACGATCACATGACAACCATCCCTCACCCATTCCACCAATATAAACCTTTAAACCATGTTATAGAACGAATTATATATTTATATATATATATTATATAAACTCATGTTATTTCAATTATCCACTGCATACTGCTGTATATTACTGAAATTTGATAACCCTGATCTACTTTCAGCATACTTCATTTTATTAATCAATTATTAGATCTTATCTACCTATATAATTATTTTACTTTATCAATTTTCTGTTTTTTTTCTCTTCAATATTCATATTGATTAAAACTTTTACAATATTTCCATTAATAAATAAATCCTTAGTTTAAATAACGAAATTAACGTTTTGGTAGAGAGTTAGTGGGGAGGATATTTTAATATTCTTCCCAAAGAATGGACATTGATATGTCCAAAGCTCCGCCAATTTATGTAGATGCATAACAATATGATTATTATCTATAGTTATTATATTACAAATTGCTTTTTCATATCATATACAGTTCAATAGTTATTTTCTTAGTCTATATTATGCAAATTCATCTATAACTTTGCTGTATTGTAAGCTATTGTATATAAGTGTATAAGCCAGTATATATTGTAATCTACATAAATAAAGTACTCAATCAATCAATCAATCAATAAATCGTTTCTCTGATTTCAATACCGTTCAAAAGTTACAGCCAAATGAAAAATAACTATTTTTATTTTCTAATTTTTTCTGCGATTTCATTGTTAATCAAGAGTCTCTAAAACGAGTAAGATGCGTGATAGAAACTTGCGATTGGTCTCAAATGAAAGAGAATTGCATGTTCTATAAGTTACGTTGCCTTAAATCCATCTTGCATGACTTTTAATTATCGAAAAACTGTCGAGACTGAAAATGAGGAAAATATTGCAAATTTCTTGATTTTTTGAAACAAACGTTTCTTACTTCACAATCATATATTTACAAAATTCATTCACCTCACATGAAAGAGGAGATTCTTTCCTTCAAATCAAGACCAATTACCATTTTTTATCATTGTGGGTCACCGAGATAAACAGTTTTGAATAAAGAAATTGGCCATTTTTCTGTGTATTTAAATATGGGCTAAAATACACTAAAAGAGGGTTTTTTATTTTTCATCAAATTTCAGTTATGATACAGTCACTATTTTACAGATTGTCAGATCATTTAGATCTTTCAGATCATTTAAATCTTTCAGATCATTTAGATCTTTCATTCAAATCATTCAGATCAATGTGCCAACGAGCCAATACGAATGACTTTCACAAAGTAAACACTCTACAGATTTTTGATTATGACACTAAGAAATACTGAATTTAAATGTTTCTAATGGGTGATTCTCATAGAAAATAACCCAGCCTGATTTCAATAGCTCGGCTGATTTCAGCCGAAATATGTATTTTTTTGTTAGGAAGGCCTTGAAAAGGTAATATAATGAAAAAATTGTATTTTGGCTGTAGGACATGATTTTCTATTTTTGGGTGTATTCCCCCTCCCCCCACTCTAATTACCCCGAATCTAAATTCGAAAACTCCTGAGGAATCCTGTTCAGAATTTAATTGTTCTTCCACGTGATGTATGGTTTTTCATCTATACTAGAAACATATTTAAGTTGTATAGGGTAGAAGTGGTAGGTTTGCATAATTTTGAAAACCCCTCAAAAAATACCACTTTTTTGAAAATTCGTAGTTCCGGAACTACTTGTGGAATCCTGCGCGACCACTCAATTTATTGGAAATTTTATTATCTTAGATTCTGTAAAGTATGGTTTTTCTCCAAAAACTCGAAGTTTTCGAGATTAAATGAAAAAAGTCCGAAATTTGGGATTTTTGGGGGTGAAGCCGCCCTCTGACGTGTCAGCAAATTCCAGATTCGAATTCAGCGCTCCAAAATACATAATATAGAACCGTCGAGAAAAATTCTTTCGGGGCTGTTTCCTGAAAAACGACCATTTGACTGGACTACTTCTAAAATAATTGGATGAATACAACTGAATTGAGCAGCACAGCATCTGTTCGAAGGAAGGTGAACGTTGTTTTCCAGGGAATTGATTATTAACAAACATTCTCATTCGTCACGACAGAATCCAAGATCGGTTGCTGGATGCTGTAGTTTTCGAGTTCCCAAATCCTGAAATTCCCAGTTCGCTGCATCATTCCACTTGCATTGCCCGGAATTGTTTCAGCATTCAATGTTCCATTAATCAATTCCATTCTCTGGTTCAGCATCCCTGCATTATCCTGCACACCTCTATCACTCCTCTCCCATACTCCTTCATTCCTGATCTATTCAACTCTGATCCGCTCTCCCATCATCTCTCTCACTCACTCTCTTTCACTGTCCCTCCTCCGCTGTCCTCGTCCTCTCCTCCCTCTCACACCATCTCTCTATCTATCATTATCCAAGTAATATCTCTCCTTAGTAGTCACTGTTTCTCTCTCAGTTCCAAATCCGGTGATATTGCAGTTGAGCTGAGCTATCTATATTGGTAGGGTGTTGCCATATTTGCTGGAGTTCAATAGAGACAGAGTTTGGAGATCACCTAAAATCGAATGCTTTATACATTTTGGCGAGTTTCAATACGGTACTGTATTAAACAACTGTGAAACTCATTATATATATACAAGGTGATTTTTAATTATGGTAAATAATTTAATACGTGATAGTAGAGGTAAAAATAAGAAAAAAGTTATTATAAACATATATCCATAAACGCTTCATTAGCGAGCTATACAGGATGAAAGATTTCGCCCGGAATTCAGTTCTCTGGTGATATACATCGATGCTGAATTGTTTTGAGGACTAGTTTTTGAAAAACTTATGCTGGATTCATATGAAAAACACAGACTCTTACGTTTGATGCCCAATAACTTTCTTTAATGACCAGTAAACAAATAGTTTTTCGCAATAAAATTGTAGAGAATTTAATTCTGAAAAGAATTATGTAAGCTGTGTAAACTAAATTTAAATAAAAGTTGAATAAAATGTATTCTTATGTAGTACATTACACCACCACAAATTGCTGTTTTATGAGGAGAGAACTAATAATTAATTATATTATATTCATTTTACTATAAAATAATTGATATTCACATACAGTTCGAGTACACTCACATAACGTTCGAGATACAGCACCATGTGCTCGTCTTCTGGTAATTTGTTGATTGCTGTTACGTGTCCGTGTGGTTAATTTCTAGGAGAGTCAAATAGAATATGGCCTCTACATAATAATAATCTATTGTTTGACTATTGCTGAGCTTTTCAGGGGCATTTTTATGAAAAATGACATTCCTAGAATTCTTGACTACACGAAAATTATTATAACGTAGGTAATCAGAATTATATTGAGTCAAATCACTTTTTGCTTCGGTGTATAGAAATACAGACATTTTCAATCATTCACTGTACGGTACTCAAATAAGGAATCACCTTGAATTCATTTAGTATTTTACATCATCATTTCACCTAAATTGAAGCTCCAATCTATAAATTCAGGAAGAAATGATTTATCACTACTCCCACATTGATTTCACTTTGTCTGGAAATAACGATTCGAACTATATGTTTCAAAAACCATCATAACTTCGCTATTCATGGAGCCATTGAAAGTTACTGTTTACATTCGCGAATTCCAATGACTTGCTTGCACATTCAAGTTGATATTGACCCACAAAACAACTTAGCTATTTATTTTGGTTCATATCTAGATTGTGATAGATTCTTGTGACCTATAATCACATTTATCCTTTTACTCTGCGACTGTGACCTAAAAAACTTGGAGGGAGAAGGATTTTCGCAATGGCTATGCGGTGCAGACACTGTAAAACTGTGGTAAACTACTAGAGCTGACTTCTACAGTTATTACTGCAGCAAAATACCAGCACTGACCTCTCAAAATGTCTTGTTCCTATACGTGTTAATGGAATAGATACATTGGCACTATTAGACACTGGGAGCACAGCAAGTTTTATAGATAAGAAACTAGTACAATCGAAGATGAAAACTATGCCATATTCCAATTTGATTACATTTGCTTCAAGTGCCTGCAACACTAAAACAACTGAGTGCGCTTTGAGTGAAATATATTTCCAGAACGAAGAATATAATGATTTTCCTTTGATCGTATTGAACAAATGTTGCGCTAGTGTAATTTTGGGACACGATTTTCTAAAGAACTTTTCATCCATCACTTTTGATTTCGGTGGATCTAAAGCAGCACTACAACTGAATGAAGACAATGACGCAAGAAGGCCTACTTATGAAATTAAAAGTGTGCTCTAGCCAAGCTACAGTAGAACCTGTCTCATTGTTTCGTGATCTTCAACCGGACTGTCGGCCTATAATAACTAAATCGAGACGACATTCAGAAGAGGATTACTTGTTTATGATGAATGAAGTCAAACGGCTTAAAGATGCTGATATTATAGAAAATAGTCATTCTTCTTGGAGAGCTCAAGCATTTGTTACTTCAAGAGAGAACCAAAAGAAACGTATGGTGATTGACTATTCACAGACCATCAACAAATTCACGAATTTGGATGCCTATCCACTACCACTAATGGAAGAATTAGTCAATAAGGTAGCGCAATATAAAATATTCTCATCTATTGACCTGAAATCTGCCTATCACCAGATACCAATCTTGCCTGAGGAAAGGCATTTCACCGCATTTGAAGTTGGACACAAACTGTATCAATTCAAAAGAATTCCGTTCGGAGTCACGAATGGAGTAGCTGCTTTCCAGAAAGTGATTGATCAAATCATAGAACAAGAAAATTTGACATCATGTTATGCCTATTTAGATGATATTATTGTATGCGGAAGGACCCAAGAAGAACATGATGAAAATTTAGAAAATTTCTGGAGAGCAACAGAAAATATGGCCTCACGATTAATGAAGAAAAGTGTAAAATATCTATGAGAATTTAACCTTCTGGGATTCGAAATGGTCAGGGTATGATTAAGCCCGATCCAGATCGATTGAAACCACTCCTTGACTTACCAGCTCCAAAAAATCAGAAAGAATTGAAGCGTGTCCTTGGAATGCTTGCACACTACTCCAAATGGATAAAAGAATTTTCAAAAAAGATCCATCCACTTGTGCATAATACTCACTTCCCGTTGAATGAAGAAGAATGCAGAAATATATTTGAATCATTAAAGAAAGAAATAGGATCTGCAGTTCTAGTGCACATTGATGAAAAAGTCCCGTTCACTTTGGAAACTGATGCCTCAGATTACGCTATTGGAGCAGTATTAACACAGAATGAGAGACCAGTGGCGTTTTTCTCAAGAACTCTTTCCACATCTGAAACTAGGCACTCTGCAGTGGAAAAAGAAGCTTATGCCATTGTGGAATCAATCAGGAAATGGCGACATTACTTACTTGGACGAGAATTTACACTTATCACAGACCAGAAATCAGTTTCATTCATGTTTAGTATAAACAAACCAGCAAGATTAAGAATGACAAAATCCAACGATGGCGCCTTGAATTGTCAGAATATAAGTTCAATATAATTATAGAGTTGGAAAAGAGAATATACCAGCAGATACACTATCAAGAGTCTGTGCCACTGTTGGATGCCATACAGATATAAAGAAACTGATAAAAATTCATGAGGACCTGTGTCATCCAGGAGTTACTCGACTCCATCATTGGACCAAAACAAAGAACTTACCATATTCAATAGATGATGTAAAAGAAGTATGTTCCAAATGTATTACATGTTCTGAAATGAAACCACGCTATGCCAAAGGAACTGGCCGCCTTATCAAAGCAACTCGACCATTTGAACGTCTTAATATGGATTTCAAAGGCCCACTACAATCAAGTTCAAGGAACAAGTATATTTTAGTTCTTATAGACGAATATTCCAGATTCCCATTTGCCTTCCCCGTCCTGACATGACTACTAATACAGTAATAAAACACCTTACATCACTATTCTCTTTTTGGTGTACCGTCTTACATACATTCCGATAGAGGAACATCGTTTATGTCATCAGCTTTGAAAAATTTCCTACTATCAAAAGGAATTGCCAGCAGCAGAACATCGCCCTATAATCCAGCCGGTAATGGGCAAGTCGAACGGTACAATGGAGTTATATGGAAAAGTGTGATGCTAGCCCTAAAATCGAGAGGTTTGAAAAACAGTCACTGGGAACAAGTTCTCCCCGATGCCCTTAACTCTATTCGTTCCCTATTATGCACAAGCACCAACTGCACACCACATGAGCGGATGTTTTTACATGCAAGAAACTCAAGTAATGGAAAACCATTACCAACCTGGCTATTGACACCTGGACCAGTATGGTTGAAGAAGATGACAAAAAACTCAAAACAAGAATCGCAAGTTGAAAAAGTTGAATTAATCGAGAGTAACCCTGAATATGCGTTTGTTCGCCACAACGACGGCAGAGAATCGACAGTCTCACTTCGCCAGCTCGCCCCATACCCCACGAGTGCCGATTGATATTAAGGGGGGAAGATTGTGATGATAAAAAGGCTGTATATTTATAATCTGTTATCTCTGTTACTAAGACACATATTAATGTCGAATAAAGCTAGTGTTGAGTCAAATTCTATTACAGCTGTCCTCGTCCTCTCCTCCCTCTCACACCTCTCTCTAGCTATCCTTATCTGAGTAATATCTCTCCTTAGTAGTCACTGTTTCTCTCTCAGTTCCCAAATCCGGTGATATTTGCAGTTGAGCTGGAGCTATCTATATTGGTAGGGTGTTGCCAATATTTGCTGGAGTTCAATAGAGACAGAGTTTGGAGATCAACTAAAATCGAATGCTTCATAAATTTTGGCGAGTTTCAATACGGTACTGTATTAAACAACTGTGAAATTCATTATACAGGGTAATTCTTAATTATGGTAAAATAATTTAATACGTGAAAGTAGAGGTATAAATAAGAAAAAAAGTTATTATAAACATATATCCATAAACGCTTCATTAGCGAGCTATACAGAATGAAAGATTTCGCCCGGAATTCAGTTCCTCTGGTGATATACACCGATGCTGAATTGTTTGGCGACTAGTTTTTGAAAAACTTATGCTGGATTCATATGGAAAAATATCTGAAAAATTGAATAAAACCAGTCTGGAAGCTGTAGTGTGAGTAGTTTTTGAGAAAAAAGTTGAAATATGCAAAAAATCTAAGTAGAAAAACACAGACTTCTACGTTTGATGCCCACTAACTTTCTTTAATGACCAGTAAACAAATAGTTTACGCAATAAGAATTGTAGAGAATATAATTCTGAAAAGAATTATGAAGCTGTGTAAACTAAATTTAATAAAAGTTTAATAAAATGTATTCTTATTGTAGTACATTACACCACAAAAATTTGCTGTTTTATGAGGAGAGAACTAATAACTCATAGGTTGTAGCTGATTGCAAATAAAATATTCGGTTTTTCTATGAAAAGTTTTATTTCTATATGAAAGTAACATATCTGAATGACATTTAGACATGACATTTGACTAAATTATACCAAAAGACTGAAGATGATTTTTAAAGTGACCTCCGTTGTTCTGAATGCATATGTTCAGACGTCTTCTCATCGATTGTCAGACCCGTTCAAATATTCCAGGAGTCTGTTTTATCATTTCCATTCCGTTCAAAATCCTTAATCTGAGTGCATCAATGGTATCAATCTGAGTATTGTATACTAAGGTTTTCAAGTTTCCCCAAAGATAAAAATCCAAAGGATTCAAGTCTGGTGACCCAGCTGGCCATAGTACTGGCCCACCTTGGCCTATCCATTGATTTGGAAAGCTTTGATTCAGGTGTTCACGAACAGCAACACTGAAGTGTGCTGGAGCTCCATCATGCATAAACCAAATGTTTTGGCGCAACTGAAGAGATACATCTTCAAGTAAGATAAATAGCTCCTCTCTCAAAAAGTTAAGTAGATTATGCAATTAAGCCTGGGAGGAAGCTCGAACAGAAGTAGATGATCTCCTATGATTCTGCCCAACTGTTACTGAAAACTGATGTAGACGATTAGGATTGATGGCATGAGGATTCTCATCTGCCCAAATATGTTGGTTGTGAACGTTAACGATAGCTGTAATGTATTCTTGTAAAGTGTGCCTCTTCGGTAAATAAAACGGTTGTTAAAAAGTTTGGGTTAACAAGTTTTTCTAAAAACCATCAGCATATACTAGCACGGGGAATACAGTCTCGTGGCAATAGAGTATGAACTTTCTGGAGGTGGTATGGATGTGATTGTTGCTCTTTTAGTATCCTCCAAATAATAGATTGATTGACATTAAACTGCACTGACAATTCTCTCGAGCTCTTCTCTGGATGTTCATAAATTCCATTAAAAACTTGTTCTTCTAACTCAACAGTCATAGTGGATCGGGGTCTGCCTGCATAAGTGGTTCTTTAGATATCAAAGAATCTGTTTCAGACAGACGTTGATGAATAGTGGCAAAAAACCTTGAACTTGGACATACTCGGCTAGGAAAGTTCTCTTGATACAAACGTCTTGCTTCAGTATTATTACAGTGTCCCATCCCATACATTAAATGCATGTCAACTGATTCTAAGTATGAATAATGTCTAAAATTACCTGCCATTTTTAAAAAAGTTAACACTTAACACAAAAGCAAAGTGAAATGGTTACAAATAACTGGTTAATAGATTAAACAAAAAACACAGCGCGGTCACAGTAGGCCTAACTTACAGTTTGTTGTTTTGTTCAACAGTTAGCTAAAATATTTCTGAAAATAATTTTCAGCTGATAATTTCTTTTAAATATTTTCTCATTTTGAACAAAATAAATCAGCTGTATTGGAACAGCTGTTATTCAAATCCATGTTTTATTTGCAATCAGCTACAACCTACGATTTATTAGTTCTCTCCTCATAAAACAGCAAATTTTTGTGGTGTAATGTACTACATAAGAATACATTTTATTCAACTTTTATTAAAATTTTGTTCACACAGCTTACATAATTCTTTTCAGAATTAAATTCTCTACAATTCTTATTGCGTAAACTATTTGTTTACTGGTCATTAAAGAAAGTTATTGGGCATCAAACGTAGAAGTCTGTGTTTTTCTAATTAGATCTTTTGCATATTTCAACTTTTTTCTCAAAAACTACTCACACTACAGCTTCCAGACTAGTTGTATTCAATTTTTCAGATATCTTTCCATATGAATCCAGCATAAGTTTTCGAGATTAAATGAAAAAAGTCCGAAATTTGGGATTTTTGGGGTGAAGCCGCCCTCTGGCGTGTCAGCAAATTCCAGATTCGAATTCAGCGCTCCAAAATACATATAGAACCGTCGAGAAAAATTCTTTCGGGGCTGTTTCCTGAAAAACGACCATTTGACTGGACTACTTCTAAAATAATTGGATGAATACAACTGAATTGAGCAGCACAGCATCTGTTCGAAGGAAGGTGAACGTTGTTTTCCAGGGAATTGATTATTAACAAACATTCTCATTCGTCACGACGGAATCCAAGATCGGTTGCTGGATGCTGTAGTTTTCGAGTTCCCAAATCCTGAAATTCCCAGTTCGCTGCATCATTCCACTTGCATTGCCCGGAATTGTTTCAGCATTCAATGTTCCATTAATCAATTCCATTCTCTGGTTCAGCATCCCTGCATTATCCTGCACACCTCTATCACTCCTCTCCCATACTCCTTCATTCCTGATCTATTCAACTCTGATCCGCTCTCCCATCATCTCTCTCACTCACTCTCTTTCACTGTCCCCCCTCCGCTGTCCTCGTCCTCTCCTCCCTCTCACACCATCTCTCTATCTATCCTTATCCAAGTAATATCTCTCCTTAGTAGTCACTGTTTCTCTCTCAGTTCCAAATCCGGTGATATTTGCAGTTGAGCTGGAGCTATCTATATTGGTAGGGTGTTGCCAATATTTGCTGGAGTTCAATAGAGACAGAGTTTGGAGATCACCTAAAATCGAATGCTTTATACATTTTGGCGAGTTTCAATACGGTACTGTATTAAACAACTGTGAAACTCATTATATATATACAAGGTGATTTTTAATTATGGTAAAATAATTTAATACGTGAAAGTAGAGGTATAAATAAGAAAAAAGTTATTATAAACATATATCCATAAACGCTTCATTAGCGAGCTATACAGGATGAAAGATTTCGCCCGGAATTCAGTTTCTCTGGTGATATACATCGATGCTGAATTGTTTGAGGACTAGTTTTTGAAAAACTTATGCTGGATTCATATGAAAAACACAGACTTCTACGTTTGATGCCCAATAACTTTCTTTAATGACCAGTAAACAAATAGTTTTTCGCAATAAAAATTGTAGAGAATTTAATTCTGAAAAGAATTATGTAAGCTGTGTAAACTAAATTTAAATAAAAGTTGAATAAAATGTATTCTTATGTAGTACATTACACCACAAAAATTTGCTGTTTTATGAGGAGAGAACTAATAATTAATTATATTATATTCATTTTACTATAAAATAATTGATATTCACATACAGTTCGAGTACACTCACATAACGTTCGAGATACAGCACCATGTGCTCGTCTTCTGGTAATTTGTTGATTGCTGTTACGTGTCCGTGTGGTTAATTTCTAGGAGAGTCAAATAGAATATGGCCTCTACATAGAATAATAATCTATTGTTTGACTATTGCTGAGCTTTTCAGGGGCTATTTTTATGAAAAATGACATTCCTAGAATTCTTGACTACACGAAAATTATTATAACGTAGGTAATCAGAATTATATTGAGTCAAATCACTTTTTGCTTCGGTGTATAGAAATACAGACATTTTCAATCATTCACTGTACGGTACTCAAATAAGGAATCACCTTGAATTCATTTAGTATATTTACATCATCATTTCACCTAAATTGAAGCTCCAATCTATAAATTCAGGAAGAAATGATTTATCACTACTCCCACATTGATTTCCACTTTGTCTGGAAATAACGATTCGAACTATATGTTTCAAAAACCATCATAACTTCGCTATTCATGAAGCCATTGAAAGTTACTGTTTACATTCGCGAATTCCAATGACTTGCTTGCACATTCACAGAGAGAATAGAATATAATAGTCTATTCTATTCTCTCTGCACATTCAAGTTGATATTGACCCACAAAACAACTTAGCTATTTATTTTGGTTCATATCTAGATTGTGATAGATTCTTGTGACCTATAATCACATTTATCCTTTTACTCTGCGACTGTGACCTAAAAAACTTGGAGGGAGAAGGATTTTCGCAATGGCTATGCGGTGCAGAACACTGTAAAACTGTGGTAAACTACTAGAGCTGACTTCTACAGTTATTACTGCTGAATGGAAAACATAATAAACTTTTTTTATCTATTTGAAAGTATGACATCTTGAAGTGTTTGATAAATTTTTAAGTTTCATGATCTGTGAAGTATTCACAAAGGCAAAGCTAATTTATAAACTGCTAAATGGATACATAAATGCGAGAGATAAGCTATAACCCATAATATTGGGTTGGTTCAATTCCGAGAATCAGTTAGGGTGTTTTAATTGGGAAATAGAAAACTCCTAATACTTTCGAATCACAATTGATGATTCGTCTTGGGAAATAACTAATTATAGTACTTTTAAAAATATAACACAATATGATCAAATTGTAAAATCTCTATTAATATTGTGAAGCTCTATAAGAGAGTTGATAGAAGAAAATATTGTAAAAAAGTGAAATCGACTATATTCAAAAGTGTTTTCATACAATGGCGTAGTTAAAAAAATAGAATGTGTAAATCATATAATTTTATGTTTCATTATCATAAAGCGTATGACAGATACACAATACATAATTATAAAGATCGCAAGTCCCAAGTACCTACATATTAACAGTATAGCCAGTTACATACATATCGATTATTGGACGTTCAATTTTTGCCGTCCTTATAAATTCTATTAGATTAGAACAGATGTCAAACAGATGATGTTTGTCAAGTTTCGTTTAATCTGATAGAATTAATAAGGACGGCAAAAATCGTTAATCTAAAATTCGATGTATGTGTATAGACTTATAATGTCCAATCTCTGCGAGATCTTGAGCAGTGTTTGGCCAAGAAAAGAAGTTTGTCTGATCGCCATTTTTGCTATCATATGTTTGGTAGTGATAGTAGATTGGAGAACTCATTCAAGATTGATGAAACACACCAATATAGGCTACCTGGAATACATTAAAATGCTAACATTGACTCACACCAATTACTGGTACGACGTTCCAATCACCATGTTCTGGTCAATCACCTTCAAATACCATAGTCAACCTTGAAATAGTCGACCATAGTCGACTTTCATAGTCAACCTACCTCCATAATATTTATGTTATAAGAGAGTATGTACCATCCAATGATTCCCTTAAAATTCGCGATCAAATACAGTTATGAAACCTGGAATGAGAAAAAAATGAGCTGCAATTTCTTGATCACTATTTGCTCGTAAAGTAAGTCGAAACCGTCGCATTACTGTGATTTGAATGTAGCATTTGTAGTTGGTCGAATAATGAAATCGAACAGGGATAGGGAAAGAGTTGCGTGTTTTCCCGCTGTACCCTTCCTTACCACGTAATGTTCAACGGAATCTGAATAAATTTCTGTTCTGGAAATAAAAAGAGCCCGTTACAAGTATCGTGCACTATTTTCGAATACATCATAATTATCGCGTGCTGCCAGTGAGTGATCTTCTGTAAGCGATTGAATGAAATTCTATTTTTAGTAGTTTGCTCAATCGATACTAGTGCCATCAGATGGATGCTTGATATTCATGGCCGGCGCATGCGACAACATGCACTTCACGTTCTCTCTGTTTTTATTTCCAGAATAAAAAAAAGGTTTTTGGAATTCCATTGATCGAATCGAGAATTAAGTCGAATATGTCTAGAAATTGCTTTTGTAGGGAATCTTTTTCCGTTCTTCCCTCTTACAATGCAGAAGTGGGATATGAATTTGAATGAATGATAGCGCATTTAGGGTGAGCTTTCATCTTTGTAAATGCATCCATGTTAATAGTTGCAGTATCCCTTAAAATGTGAAAAAATTGGTAGAATTCAATTATGCTATCGATTTGTATTCGAGTTGATAAATTATTTTAGCTGATTTTTCATCTTTAGATGTTCTTTTGGAATTCAATAGAAAGTTGAAGACTTTTTTTATTAATAACTTCATCAAGTGCTCGATTGATGCAGCTATTCTTTCTCCCATATTTATCAAGTAATGCTACTGATGTTATTATCAAATGATATTGATGAGTTATCTCCATCAACAGAGTTCATTTACTTTTTATTGTTACCGTGATTGCTGTTGGTGACAAAAATTGAATGTCGAACTATGCAAATTTTTGTACTGCTTCATACTATAAAAAACTGACTAAAGATTCCAAAAAGGGTGGATATTGGTTTAAGAAAGAAAAACCGGATTAAAAATTAATTCACAAATTGAAAAAAAACTTTAATTGAATCGATGAGTCAAAAAGCATGTAGTCTTATTCAGTATCTATAAAAATGCTCATCTTGAATGCCTTCTTCAGTAACGTACTAATCTGCTGTCTCTTGGACGAGATATATTTCATTTCATTGGAATACTTTCATCAATTAGTAACACGAGCAGAGCATCTCATTTGTTGCCATTTTCAAGCACTGCAAATGAAGTACTCCTCAGATGCCATGATGATTCCAAACTCTGACTCGTGGCAGCAGGTTACTTGGGAACACATTTCGGACTAAAATTGTCGGAGCTCTTCATTGTTAGCAAGAGATAGAAAGAATGAGGTGATGACATTCCATAGAACATGGAGTTCAGCAACAAAGATAAATTTATAGCAAGGAATTTGAATATTTCAACTCAGTTTCCTCATATTTGATGTTGAATTCCTAGGAGAATTCAGATTGGATGATGTGAGAGATAACACGATATACAATTATTGCAAATCTTTGTAATATGTCTACTGCAAACGTTACATCGAGTTTGAACTCATCCTTTCATCTCCTGGAAAGTAATATGCAGAGACTAATAACATAAACATAAGAATTTCAAGCACCAAAATCACAAGCCTTAGAGCAAGTGAGCTAAATAGAAAACTATAGCATGAAAAATAGAATGTGTAAATCCTAAAATTTTTTATCAAATTGGGAAAGTCATTCAATTTCGAATGTATGCATTTCCATTATAGAATGTAATGGAAACTCTCAACAAGAATGTTCTATCAAATTTGATGTTGTGGAAGCAAGTCATTCATTTCTGAATTCTTCTGAAAGTCTACTATATACGTATTATTATTATTATTATTATTATTATTCATGGATGTTTTGAAATTCACAACATATTTGGAATCACAGGAATGAATCGATGTGGTATCTTAATTACACTTGTGGTGGACGTAGTAGTCTTGAAAAACCAAGCATTTCACGCTTCAGATTCAAAATAGTAATAATCATTTAGTGTGTGATTATTAATATAACTATTCGATTGATTTCTCAAATCATATTGTGATTTAGGAAATCGTTGAATTATATTTATGTTTACGTAAATATGTTACGGGTCTAAAAAATACTATGTTACGGGTCTGTTTATCTTTAAGTAAATTTGATACGGGTCTAAAAAAGACAATGTTACGGGTCTGTATGTTCACTTAAAATGGTGGTATGTGTGGATTTATCAACATCCAATAGCGTCTCATAATAATAGCCATATGAATAATCAACCTCTGTCCAGTCATCAAAAGCCTATTGAATATGATATGATGCAATGAACAAAATAGTGAAATGATAACATTATATCATTAGGCCACATCCTCTAAAATTTTAATCTATAAAAATATAGGCTGGAATCTAATTTATTATTTTCTAGGGTAATATTTGGAAATATCATTGTATTGTATTGAACCTGGAATCTGCAGAACCTAAACTGATTTTTTGCTCCAATAATACCCTGCCTAGACATCAATCAAATAAACATACTATTATTCAATTTTTCAGGATTTTTCAAAGTCATATTGTTAATATTCCAATGACGGCTACATTCTAGAACATCACTGAAGAACACAAATGTTTGAACGCGATGTTTGTTTCGATGTCTGTGGGAATTCGGGCACTGTTTATTTTCAATCAAGATAACTGAATGTTCGTAGCTGGTATGGAGAATGACTCGTGTCGTGGTGGAAGAGGGCCAGAGAGGGTAGCAAAGAGTGGGAGAGAGAAGTCCAGTGGATTCACAAGTGAAAATACGGCTAACATGGCATGATCTGTGTAGCCCAGCTAATCCAATTGCTTTCCTACATAGTCACATCGGCTTTAACGGCTCTCACCAATAACAGTTTCCCCCATTTAATGTATTTCTGCTCCATTTTCGCGGCGGCGTTGAATGTATTGCTCGAAAACGTGATGTGATCTGAAAGTATCGTCGTCGTCTGTTTTCATTTTAAATTAACATGGATGTTTTGTGGATGGAATGTCATGGGTAACGCAGTAACTATTACTTTTTATATCTCTGCTTCATTCGATGTAGTCAAGGATCAGCATTGAGTAACTAGGTCACTCAATAAAGAAGTGATGGTTCATTTATGAAAATTTAAAACTGTTTCACGATATCGTTATCTCATTGAGAATCCTTCAATAGAATCCATAAATAGGTTACGGTTACCTAGATTGCTAGAATAAAACCAAAACAATTACAAATTTAAATTACACAGTTCTATTGAATGGAAACTGACGTGATTATTGTTATGAAAAATAGGCGAATCGATTTCACGTCATTTTGTTGGATAAGGAAGATTCACAATCAAGAAACTCGTAACTAATAGAGTTTGAATTCAATCCCCTATTTGGAAAACGAATTTGGATTAGAAACCTCTGGTAAAATTGACTTCATTTGGATCTTTGTTACACCATTAACTCTCATAGCACAAATAAATCCCAATAAAAAAGGAAATAAGAGAATAATATCAATAGATATCCTTTCGACAAACTCTCAGTTCATTAAAATTCAGTATCAAATTCGAGATGACATAATTTGATTAAATATATTTCAATCGTCTGCTTAGATCCCCTATCATTGAGGGCTTCCGAGATGGAAGACATTGAGAATAATTATAAAAAAGCACTCTCAATAATAGTTTCCTCGGGAACACCATTCTGGTGATGAAATTATGGGCATCTAGCGCGAAAAAACGAACATTGTGGAGATTAATAATGTACCATTAAGATTATAGGACATCGGAAAAGTATTAAATTATCATACACTAATCTCAAAATGAGCTACAACTTTCATAGGAGATATTCATTAAAAAACGCTTAAGCTTTTATTCGACAAAATATAAAATTACGAGGTGAAATTTCACATACTTTTTGTTTTGTATGGGAATAACTTCCTCATCAATAGGTTCACAATAAAATGATATAATGATATTAATTGTGTATCTATTCATAGTTAAAAGGATGGAATCAAAGCTCGATATCTTAATTGAAGGCCGACATATACTAGTTTTAATAAACCCTTGCAGTTTCGAACTTCGGGGGATGTGAGTACTGCTTGTCTTAAGGGGGGGGGGTGGTTTGAGCAAGCGAGATGACGATGGTTTTCCCTGAATTTGTTGCTCATCAATATCTTTATTACTTTCCTTGCCCTATTACCATAGGTAAGGAAAGTATTGCTTTCCAAAAAAAATTAAGGTACCCTAATTTCATGTTTTCTATACGTTTCAAGGTCCCCTGAGTCCAAAAAAATGATTTTTGGGTGTTGGTCTGTGTGTGTGTATGTGTGTGTGTGTGTATGTCTGTGAACACGATAACTCCATTCCTAATTAACCGATTGACTTGAAATTTTAAACTTATGGTCCTTATACCATGAGGATCCGACAATAAGAAATTCAATAAAATCCAATTCAAGATGGCGGATAATTACTAAAAAACCATGTTTTTCGCGTTTTTCTCGAAAACGGCTCTAACGATTTTCTTCAAATTTATACCATGGATAGCTATTTACAAGCCCTATCAACTGACATGAGTCTCATTTCTGAGAAAATTTCAGGAGCTCCGTAATATTCTTGAGAAAAATGGCGGATAATGACTAAAAATCCATGTTTTTCACGGTTTTCTCGAAAACGGCTCTAACGATTTCCTTCAAATTTATACCATGGATAGCTATTTATAAGCCCTATCAACTGGCATGAATCTCATTTCTAGGAAAATTTCAGGAGCTCCGTAATATTATTGAGAAAAATGGCGGATAATGACTAAAAATCCATGTTTTTCACCGTTTTCTCGAAAACGGCTTTAACGATTTTCTTCAAATTTAAACCATGGATAGCAGCTATTCATAAGCCCTATCAAATGACATGAGTTTTTTTCCTAGGAGAATTGCAGGAGCTCCGTAATATTCTCGAGAAAAATGGCGGATAAATACTAAAAAACCATGTTTTTCACGATTTTCTCAAAAATAACTTAACCGATTTTTTTCAAATTCATACCCTGTATAATTATTTATCAGCTCTATCAACTGGCATGAGTCTCCTTTCTGGGAAAACAATGGGGGGTCCACCCAATTCTTGGGAAATGGACTTAGTAACCTCCTTCTCGTGCATGAGGTAGGTAGGTAGCGCAGTTCATAAAAAGAACACATAGTCGAGATATTTCATCTGTAGAACAGCTGTTTTGACGACTTTAAAAAAATGACGACTAGAAAAATCATCGAATTTCACAATTATTCACACAAAGAAAAAGTACTTTGAAAACAATTATATATACACATATACAGAAGTCTGATCGTAGTTTCAAATATGAGCAAGGAAAGTTGTGTGAGTGTACCACACCAGATTTTTGACTTGGGTATTGGATGATTTTGCTATCTTAATATTGTTTCTTGATTGGGGTTATAAGGTAATGGTTGTGGACATAGAGTCAAGATACTGTTTTGTCTCTGCTACGGATCTCAAAATCAATCGTAAAAGTTTTCTCGATATTACACTGTTAATGGTATATTTTGATATGTACCATACAAAATGTTTCTCATGATTATAATATTTTGATATATTCTATTTTTTATTTCATCTCTATTCATAATTATATTATGTTTATTTCATTTATTAACTGAACTGGGTCTGAAAAAACATGAACATGATAAGTATAAGCATTTCATCTCTATTCATAATTATATTATGTTTATTTCATTTATTAACTGAACTGGGTCTGAAAAAGCATGAACATGGTAAGTATAAGCATGTAGACTATAATTATTGTTTAGTGTCTGATGTTAGTTCTGTCTCCACTTATTCTGCAATACCCATCACATCGTTCCAATCAATTTTGTAAAATTAATTTATTCATTTGAAAAATGCATGAGATGATTGAAGTATTAAACATTTTCAGCTCGTTAATTCTCCCATTCCATTCCAGAAGTGGGAAATTTTTTTGTGCACTCCGACTGGGAGTCCATTGCAAACTTGCTGGATTTTCAATTCAGCTGAATTGTCGTGATTCCACTCCAGTTACAGTGTTTGCTTGCATTGCACTTGTGAATGGACGTGGGAGAGGAAGAGAGAGAGAGAGAGAGACAGAGAGAGAGAGCGTGAGTGTGTCTGTGCGTCATGCGTAGGCCTATGTGTAAGTTAGTTTCACTCTAGATTTGTGTGTGGAGCGTTTCTCGAAAATCCATATCCCTCCCAGCGGGGGTGTGTGGGATTCCTCTCCATATATAAATCCAATTTGGTCGGAATTAGGGTGGAATTTAAGCTTTTTACACAATTGCCACATCGAAATGCAGTGCAGCACGTGTATTATGTGTGAGTGTTTGAGTGGCCTTGATCTGCGCTCTATTGGAACTCCATTCAACTTCACTTGGAGAGGCAATTCAGGTGTGAATATTGACTTGTGTAGGCCACCACTCCAATATGATGATGTGGGGACCCGTTAGAGCTGCAAACTCATTCCAAAAATACTTCCCCAACCATCCCCTTGTTGATCAACAATACACTCACAAACTACCCAACCCCTCTTCTAATAGGCAGACCACTTGAGCTCTATGATCGCTACATGCACTTGAAAATACAATTTAACTTATACAAAGCTTCACGTAAGCTCTCTTTCATCACTTAGTGATTCTGTTTTCAGAATATTGGTCATCGAGTGTACCAAGAATTTTCATCTATTTTATCATTTTCATAAGTGGTAATCATTATAATCTTGTTTGTCTCCTCTTCTTTATTCTGTCTCTTCTCCTATTCCTATTCCTATAATATTATTTCATCTTATCACATCGTACCAATCTTGATGAATGGATATAATATTTTGATTTGTTATCAATCATGTACGACTGTACGATTTGTACTCCATCTATGTTTTCGCTCATTGAAGACTGTATTACTATTAAATTCTACTCTCATTAGCCGTTCGAAATAATTTTGAGTTACGATTTGAAGGATTTTTGACAATAGTATATAATGAAATAATGATAGAGGAACAAAGAAGAATCACAAATGATAAGCGACAGACGTAAACCACACTGAAAGAAGAAAAATGTGGATTTACACCTTACAACACACTTCTCTTCACTTGAGATTAAATATATCTTTTCACCATAAATTCATAGATTTATGAAAATAATTACATATTTTGTTTATTACTGAATAGATTTCTAATCAATAAAAATTATTGATATTATAATTATCGTGAAAGGGAAGACACAAAATTAGATATTGCCAAAAATACCGAAATTCCTCTCCCATTATTTTCTCATTTTATGAGCTTTTTGAACAATAACACTTTTGAATAGGCATTCCATGATTCTCAGGCTAGCCATATGATTTCTATTTGCTGAGTTCATGCATACAGTATCCCTCAGAGCACGTGACATCGCTGTGCTAGTCAAGAATCACAGAGAGCAGATCAGAAAGAGGAATTGCACACAGACTCAAGTGAATAATAATAATAATAATTCAGCTAACAGAATGAAATCACGTATTCAGATGAAGCCATGCTAGAATTACACAGAGTGCGCCCGTGACATGCGCGAATCCCACAACGTGGGTGTGTAGCTGTAGCAACACAGACGAGAATATTTCGGGCATGATTGAATCTGAACCTTTGGCATTGGTGCAGACTACAAACTGGATCCTGATATACATTTCAAAGACAAGTAAGGCTCTACTCATAGAGCAAGCAATAGTTGGCTGCACTGATACTGAATACTAATACTATTTTACTGAACGTGAGAAATGGATGTTTGGTTCCCGTGAAGATTGTAATAACACGTGGAATTCACAGTCTTCGTTGATCAACTTTCAGTAATGATTGAGTCAATCTTGTTAATTATTCCACTTCCATCATCAGAAATTCATGTAGTTGCGAGAGCAATGAGAAACGAAAGGCCAACATGGAGATAAAATTGATTGAGGAATACAGAGTGCGTCACAATCACAATGCATGATGAATTTCTACCTGCCACTTAGACTAATCATTCCTTGTTCTACCACAATTATTACTTCATTAGGTGTAACTCACCTCTGCTTTATCACCAATGTTGACTTTTTTATCATCAGTGATATTCATGTATCTCAGATGAAACTAAACATTGAATTGATGTAAAACTATTCTTACTACATCACCCTTAATGGAAAACACATTAAATTTTTGATGATTAATAAGTAGCATTGATTTTTCTCATGATTTCCTTTTCCGAAATAATTTTCTCTAGATTATTTTCTTGTTCAGAACCATTTTATAGTATATTATACTTCTTCACAGTATCATGGAGTTTTTATCAAGGACTTCTCAGCTTTGAAAGTTGTTCAAGTTGAAAGAACAAGGGTCAAATCGATTGTCATTCATTAACAATGTCTTGCCAAATTACCATGATAAGTTACCACTTCCAACAACTGGTACAAATGATTAAATTGATGATTTTAAAATATACTAATTTTTCCGTGCAAGTAATTTCCAAAAGTTCATTTTATATACTCTTAGTTTATGGGATAACTAAAATTTAAAATGCGATCTGCATAGTCCAGTACCTAAATGTAACTTCAAAAACTGTAAATTTTGAACTCGAGAACTTTATCTTCTCTGAAATCCCGGAATATATGTAATTCAAATGAAATACTATCATTCTGCAAACTACAACATATTTATGTTTCTTTTTCTGATGTTCTCCAATCATGCTTCATATGTGTACAAAGTGAAAGTGAAAATGATGCACAAGCACACTTCACAAACATAATAATGATCATTTCAAGGTTTCAAGCTTCAGTTCAGCTAATCCAATATATTCAACTAATATTATAAAAACTCGATAATAGATGAACCGATATACTTGTGATATGAGTTTATCATTATATCATTAAAAATGAAAATCTGAATGTTTCACAAACATCGAGGATTTAATTCGAAGAAGCGACATAAAACGCTTGATATACTGTATGCCAAGATAAATCATCAGCTTATAAAAATTCGTTCTGTTATGGAGGAACAAGCCATAATTCATGCGTTATATTCTCTGTAAGTGACAAGCAGTAGTTATTTATGATGTTCTGCCTACAACATTCCCTGTAATAATGTTTACTTATAGCTGGATCTGGTGAGAGCCTTGCTTTCGTCTGGAGAGAAATTGAGACATAAAATATGTCTCTCACAAAAACAAATTCTTGATCGAACGCAAATAAGTTAAAAGGTTGAAAAACGAAATAAATGCTCCAATTGGAATAGCACAGTTTTATTTTTGTCACAAGAAGACACCGACAGCAGCATTTATTTGTTATTGCCTGAATTCAAGGTATAAATAATCAGCATATTAAATCGTTCTGGGTGACTGCTACCTGTTTTTCTCAATGAGGAGAGTATTGTAGCTCCACTGATCTTGAGTACTATTAATTTACAGATATATATTCATCGAATATGAGCATTGATATACCTGGAAATAAAATATTATGGAAGGATCCAAAATCCTAATCATTTAGTGGCAAGTTATTTCTCACCTTCCCCCTACCTTTGCCATTCACGTTGACTTGATGCACTACAGGTTGCCTTTTTCAACAAACATAGCAACAGCTCCAAATTGATGAATGTACTTGTGAAAATGCGGTGATACTGAAATATGAGGCTGAATTGCTCCCGGAGCTTAATTTTCGGTGATGAAAAGGAGGGGAAGGCATGATTGGGAGAGGTTTTGGGTTCAGGGCGAGGGTTATTTGACTCGAAACTTGAGATGCAACAAAAGTGTCTGAGGCTTTTGAGTGAGTGAGAGAGAGAGAGAGAGAGAGAGTTGATGAGTGAGGAATAGAGAGGAGGATGTTGAGAGGTGTTTCTCGTACAAGAATGATGGTGAAAGCTTAGCTGAGTGAGATTAATTTACCGGCATTTTGAGCCATTAACAGCTCGTTTCCGGATATACGCCACGGATTAGGAGCCGAACTTCAATCAAAGTGAACTTTACTTTCTAAACGACTCCTTCCCGTTTCCAAAGTTTCAGACCGAGTTTTCATGTTGCCATATAATGTTCCACCGATATTCCGATACATTAGATAGATGTTTTTAATGGTCGAGTTTATTCCATAAGAACATTACTTTGTGGAGAAGATGTTTAGAAGTCCCATCTGGACTTTGATTAGTTTTAGATCTTCGTGTGGTGGTTGGATAAAATAAATATTTATCAATTACTATATCTATTTCAAGCGTAATTTATCAATCCGTAGAAAATAAGGGAATTTTAGAAAGTGCTTCTAAAATATTCCAATAAACCTGATTGTACATATTTTGGTATTTTATTTTCATGTTTGTTAATTCCTGACAGCTTGAGTTAGTTATGGATAAGTCAAATACAAATAATATAACAAATCATTTACAATATCGGGGCACCGAGCTTCGCTTGTTATTTTTATTTGTTGATAAACAGAACACAATTCTCTAAAATGATCATGTTTATATTTCACAGCTATACGTCATCTTATGAATTTCGGGGATGCGATATTTTGATTTTTCACATACTCACTCGCTCACTCACTTTTTTACTATCCACAGCTATTTCATCCAAGGATGAAATGTCGTTCCTTCTAATGTTGTTCAGCGAGTTTTCCCAAGGATGAGACCTAGAGCAATCGAATCTTTATATCATAAACCTACTATGTTTCAAATTTCGTTAAAATCGTTAGAGCCGTTTTCGAGATCCGTTAAACATAAATAAACAGATATAAAAATATCCAGATATGAAAATAACCAGATATAAAAATATCCAGATATAAAAATAACCATATATATAAATACAGAAACTGCTCGCTTAATATAATAGGATTGGCATCGTCAACAGAATCAGTTGTTTCCGGATGTAAGCTTAACTTTATGAGCATTCAGATTATTATCAGTAAAATTATAATAATTATTAAATATATTATTGGAATACGAAATGAATAAAACGGAACCAAGTTCTTAATTATTAGAACTCTTATGTAATTTGAAAATTGAAATATCATCACCAGTCAGATTTAATTCATATCAATATCAAGGTTGAGAAGGCAATGCTTATTGAGAAATTCAAAGTCTAGAAAATTGATTAGGTTTTGACAGGCTTTCAAAGCTTTCATGGTAGTTTCTTCCAAGGTTTTGGATCACAATTTCCTGGAAGATTAAAAGTTTAAAATACAGACTTGACAAACCGTAGGAAGATCATGAAGCATAATTAGATATATTCTTGATAACCTCTCCTCATATTCCATATTTTCTTAATTTGGAATTTCAAGAGAAGAAGTCTTAATATTCTTCTCACCAGAAAACCAGTACAAAACAGGTAGCAATCATTCATGAATTTTGAAGCAGTGGATGAATTGAAACTCCAAGAAATGTGGATTTTGGTATTGGAATAAGATCGTACTCTCGTTGAAATTTTTCATAAATCGTGTCCAATGGTAGGTCGTGGCGAACTGAATAGGGCAGAAATTCAAGCAATTAAAATACGGGTTCGCATTCAAAAATTCGAATTAGGATTATGAGGACAAGAGAAGAGATTTCTACCTCTCTAGCACAAAGGGAAAATGATTCTGGGAGAGGAAATGAGAAGGAGAAAAAGACTGAAAAGGAAAGCCGGAATCTTTTATTCTTCACCTTCATATTTTTCCAGTTTTACCAGTGTACACCTCGACTCTTTCACCATCTTCCTATCATACTACTTCATGTTTGGGTTTGTCTTTCCATTTTCTCTATTTCCCCCGTTTTTCCTGTGTCTTTCTCACTCTCACTTTATCCCTACAAATGACAACCCCAATGAGACTAAGCACTAGTGAGTGCACATAGTTCATAATTATACTGTGTTGAGATTGAAAGCATTGGGGAGCGTTTACACATGCGAATCAATATTCATTCCATTAAACTGAGAGCAATCTTAATTTTGTCTTAACTTTTGTGCCTGTACTGTTATTTGCGGCTTGAAAATAATTAGAATTTAGAGTAAATAATGAACGCATATGTTTTTCTCTTATTCTTGCAACAGCTCTTCGTTTTCATCCCATGAAGACCAATTCTTCTTTCTCCGATTTTTCGAGACTTCTGCACCTATCAAGTTAGAAACTCTTCTCACCATGATAATTGATGCTGATCTCATCCAGAGTGGCAAAAATTACTAGAGCTCTCCTTCATCAAACTCCTAGCTTGAGGAAATGAGCTTCAGTGACATAATTCCAGATCAAAATTCAATTTTTTTACAATTGTTCATGAAACACTGAAATCCCATTTACATAATAAAATTGCTGATTTTTTGGTAGGTAACCGATAATCTATTTTACGCTCGCTATGCATGCTTCGTAAGTTTTCTACTTTACCGCTCGCCTAGATTGAGAAATTATAATATTTTTCATGATCAGCTGATTGATTGCTGGCTCTGGCCATAATAAGACAATACAATCATTCAAGATTCATGATGACTAACTTCATTACCTTAACAATGGCGACAATATGTTATGTATTATTGTATTTATCGCTTTGTAGTCAGGTTTTACGCTCATGTATAGATGTATTGAGGTATTGAGCTATTTATGTATATACTCCTTCCCTATAGTTTATGCTCCTCACTTGATACTTCTGGTTTGATTTTACTCTCTTTTTCCACTATATTGATTTTTCGCAGCTCTTTGATCTTAATTCATATATCATTCCTTTTTTCTTGCCACTATTATCAGAGTTTAACATGCTGCAGACTACATTGTTCTTTAATGATTACTTTCAACACATTCTTCTCCGTCTATTTACTGATTCAATCACTATTTGTTACTCTCATTCTTCCTCATACCCTTATTCATGGCCAACTCTTCTGATTTATCCATTTTCTCTTCTTTTCATCTCCTATTTCCCTCTACATAATCCTATTTCTATTTGCGTTCATCTTCCTTCAATAATTTCTTCTCAAACATTCTGACAGCCTTCATCCTCATCCCTATTGTTTTCCCTTCCATTTCATTTTTTCTTATTTTTCTTTACATCCTAAACATATAATTCTCATTGTTTGGCCCGGTTGCCTGTCAAAATTCCAATCATGACTAAGTTCCTCGAGAACCGATTAGAAAAGGTTTTTCTGAGAAGAAAGCTTCCCTGGTTAGTTATTGTGGTATTTAATCGGGTTTAAATGTTAACAGACTCTTGTGCAACCGGGTATTAGTCTTTTTGTTTCTCTTCACCTCTCCATTATGCTTTTCCTTCTCCACCCTGTCACTCATTCCTCTTATTTTTGCCCTTGCAGCTCTCTCCCTTCTCGTTGTATGTCTTACTTCCTTTCTCTATCTGCCCAGTTCTCTCTTTACACATTTTTCGGTATTTTTCCCTCAACCCTCTCCACCGTCCATTCCTCGCCTTGTCACACATCTCCATCGCTCTCTATCGCGTCCCTTGTCATGCGATTCGCATCAAATGAAAAAGCTGGAAATATTTGGCCGGCCGCACATTCCGAGTTTCACAGCGATTTGGGAGATGATCGTATTGGGACGACCGGCCAGCCCCAGCAGTCACCTCGACAAAAAACGCCGCTGATATTATGACAGTTGAGGTTTTGTGGCTGAACAACGAGCGATTCCAACTTGAATTCGGAACCGAAAAACGCTCTCAATCGTTGTCTATTTTTGTCCGCATTCTGTTCGAAATCCACTCCAATACACACTCTGCAACTCACCCTTTTTCACTCCCTCTCTTTTCCTCACCTATTTCTCCGTCTTGCTTTCTCTTTGGTGATCAGCAGCATCGGGCGCAGCTGTATCGATTTGTGTGCGAATGCATTCTGACCTTAGACACGGTTCACGCCGCGTCACGCTGCCAAATATTTCGGGCCCCGTTCCACTCATAACAATAGCGAGTGCTGCAGTTCCTGTTAACATTTCAAGTTGAATGGCATTATTATTTTGTAGTTAAGTAGAGACGATTCACATGAAAATAATGATGATAATCAACAATATTTTATGTAGTCTACTCATGATGACTATAGTGAACATAACGTAAGCTGAAGATTCTTTTTAAGAGTACAATCAACGGATTTTTGAAATTGATAGTGGGTTGATAGTTGATATAGATTTAAATTTTTATCTTGAATGAATGAAGTAGCTCTATCATTGTTTTTGTTGTTGTTGAGGAATTTATGGAATAGAATATAGAAAAGAAATAGATCATATACAGGAAATATGGATATCACTAGGAAAATTGAGATACTTTACTATGTATTATTTTTTATTCATTTGATTTGGCATGGAATTAGTCAATTTGAATTTGAAAAGGACATGGTTTTATTGTTCTAAAATATTACTCGTATTTACTGTACTTGTGACTCAAGCACAGATAATTCCACTGGAAAATCAATATTTTTTAAAGACCAATCATGTTCTTATTCCAGCAGGCCATTCACCTAAATCCATTAACATTTTCAGCGCACAGCGCTTATTTTGTTAAACACTTGGTCAACAAGCAAACAGAAGTTTTCACGCGGCTCTGCACCGTTTTGCATATGCAAACAAAAGTTCGTTTCCCAAAAATTCCAACTGTTTTTTCGCACATGCTGAATCAATTTATTGCTGGTTCCCATCAGCGTTCTCATTTCCTACTTCACTGTGTCATTTCAATTTTCTGCAGTTTTCCAGTGAAACGGATGATTAGGATCGATTTTCCATCTGCTTACGAATTTACCAAAGGACAGAATTGATGCAGTGTTAGAATAGAACTTTTTCTATCAGCGAACAGGAAGCTAAATTGGTGAATTACTATGAGTAATTTGTGTTTCTTCAGTCGAGTAATGCAATTCTCAATCGAGGGGAGTAATGAAACTTCTTTCTCCACCCAATACATTTTCCTTTTCTAGAGAGTGTGTCTCATTGATATGACGGACATACACCATAATATTGTGTCCATCGGTCAAATGGGAGTGATACATAGCTCCCATACAAACGTACACTGTCTACGTAGGACATCATCACTGCTAGTCACATTATTTGTCCTCCTCTCTCTCTTTGTCGAAGAGATAATGGTACAATATATACTTTCCGATAACCATCTGCTTTATAACGACTATTCCTTCGTATCCGACTCTAAAAGTATTCCATTGATTTATCTCGACTTGTGACGAATTTTGTCAAAAAATTAGAATTAATTATCATTGAGACGATATGTTTGCTAGAACCAATTTGACAGAGATCATTCATTCAAGATGACTGTATGTTAATCGTACAATCATGGTTCTAGCCCAATCTTTTAATATAAATTAGAATGGAATTATAGGATAGAAATCTGTATGTCATTAACTTGGCTAATATGTTGTCATAATACAGTAGTGTTTTGCTTGAAGCATCCTTAGGATACTGGAGTGAAATTGAATTTTTTTTCTTCTGTCGGGGAACATAGTGTCGGATGCCAGTGAGAGCAAAATGTCGTCACTCGCGATGACGTCACGGACGTTCACTTTGTTACGTTCAATATGTGAGTGGCCACACATTCTGACCGGTGGGCACAATCGGTAGATTCCCCTAATGTGTCCAGTTTCTATCTAGGTTTTCTTTCTACCAATGTAGAAATATGGGTTCAAAGTATTTCAGAGGACAAATATTGAAAATCCAGGAAATGAGATTCAATTATCCAATCCTTTGTGGTGAAGGATATGTCTCTGTTACATCATTGTATTCTGTTTCATGTTGCAAAATTTACTTGACGGAAAGATTGTCTACCTATTCAACTATATAAACTGTATTACTGCATAATATTATCAAATGTGGTTTTCTCAGACTAGCTTTAACTCCGATCCCAATTATATTAATAATGAGGGAGCTACCGATCTGATATTCTCTTGTCCCCAATAGTTGATTCCAAACAGAGAAAAACCTTTATAAGTCCCACTATGTCAAATCTGGCTGATTTTATAAAATCCAATTACAATATAATCAAATTTCATAATTATTAATCCCACATTATTAATAGTAGGCCAGCAGCCCAGTTCCTCCTCAATCCTTTCTTTATTACTCAAAGACAGTTTCGAGGTGGAGCTTAATTGAGAATTTCATTTTTCTCTCGTAGTTGCTTGTTTCGGCGGATGAAAATTCCTCTCATTAAACTCTCCATAGTTGCTGCGGCGTTGGTGTGAGAATCTTTTCAAGGGCTTTCATCATCATAATATTATGAACCCTTCATCAAAGTCAGCTGACGTTCCTTTTCAGCCACTAATTTGGCTTCGTTTTTTCTCCAAAGTGCAAAAAACAGCTATGTGGGAGTAAACGAGGAACCGAGAATGTAACTAATTTTGGGCGTTGTGGTATTAACACCTGTTGCAAAAATGTCAATCAAAGTTCGATATTCAATCAGTCATTAGCATTAAATTTTTGATTAGTTATCATTCAATGAATGCTTGTGTGATGTTTACTCACATTACGTTATTGGGAGGTGAATATGAAGTCCATGAGCATATTATAGCAGTTTTTCATGGATATCTTCAGTGGTTTTCCTAGTCCTACTTTTATGGCCTACCCGAAGCGATAATACCATAGAAAAACAATAGCATAAGTTTACTTACGCTATTGTTTCTCTATGATAGGCTAACATCTAGTAACATCTTCTTCTTCTTCTTACAATCGAGGAATAGGCTATAGCCTTTTCCGACTCACATTCAGCTGCTATTTACGATTTGTTATATGTAATAATATCCAAATAATCCTATTCTATGGTCAATATGAAATGAATATTATTGCCATATTTTGCGTGGTCTCTCTCTTGCCTACTGGCTTATAATTAAAAATTTTCAACGGAAACCTCTCAGCAGGCATTCTTTTGACATGCTCCTTTCATTCATGCAGATACTGCGCTACTCTCTCATTCAGACTGAAGATAGGGCCTATTTAACTCACTTCTAAAGCCGTGTCCACACTGAACAAATGTTCGACATACATGTTCGGCAAACATGTTTGTTGAGGAGCTCAGGGACAAACATTTTGAAAAGTTTGCACAATCATTGTTTGTCAAACAAAAAATTACAGTTCTTCCAAACAGTTTCAGTGTTGACAGCTGTAAAACATAAAACGTCTCCCCATATTTTGTTCGCAGATGTTCTACTGCATCCGATTCACCTCCTCACCATCTCTTCTCCAATCCTTTCTGAATCTTGTCTTATCCATTATCATCATCTGCCTCTCATCTGCCTGCAGCCTAATTTCTTATTCACCTCCATCCCATCCCCTCGTACACCAATCCCAGTGTTCCAAGAATATCCACTCTGAATTTGGACGTAAGCCACCAGCCAGACAATCGATTACCAGAATGTGCGTGTTAAATCCTAGCCTTGACCTGTAGGAAATCCCGAGCACACCTTCGCCTCCCACTCAAGCCCTTCAGCCCTTCGGCTCTCCACTCTACCAATGCCAGTACTGTTTACTGCCCCGAAAACGTTTTTAGTCACACTCAACGCAGACCTAACAATGCTTTCTCATTTCTGATTTATACGTTTCAAGCACCTCTCGACTGAAGAACACATAGTCCATCCTCTCTCACTCACTCAATGTCTTGCCCACTCACTCTTAAACAACCCCAGAATGGCGTTGTGCTATATATATATATATATAATATATATATATATATATATATATATATATATATGGATAGAATAGTATACAGGTACCTACTATACCGTTTTGAAGCGACTCAAGACCACTTGAAGCGATCACTCACACTCATTCAAGCTCATCCACTTAGCACACTGAACTACATTTTAAACTTCTCTCACTTCAACATGTTAGCAGACAGAATTATCTTTCTCTCTCCAGGTTAACCTGTTCTGAACAGTTCAAATCTGTTCATCTTGAAAATGTTTTCTTGTTAGCTTGCGTCTGTTTAATGGCAATATTTGAGAATTTTAGATGTATTTCATTGTATTTTATTACTGTGACGCCAAATGAACATTCGATCGAGGAATGAATAAAAGTTTTCGGGAGAGTAATATTTGTTCTAAAATCAGGTGTTACTTGAGATATAATATTCTATTGTGAAAGCGAATTCTTGTGAATGAGTTCTTAAAAGAGTGAGAGTTTTCAAAAGATAAACATCATGAAATAGCTTCGGATTTTTATATCTATAGATATGAGGCATTGCTAACATAGTCCAGTATATATATCTTCAATCCGATCAATTATGATCGTTTATTATTTGAACTGTGGAAATCGAATTGAATTATTCGAATTATACGAATGGGATAAATTGTGTTATGTTTGTAACACGTATGTCATTATTCAATGTTATGTTTTTTCAACACTTGAATTACATTCTAGGCTGCTGTAATACATTACACCTCCACGATATCTCCACCTCATGAAAGTTTACAAGACAAGTTTTCAATGATAAAACTTGAGAGTGTGATTGACGCATCAGAGCGCTAATAATCAAGGAAATTCCTTATTGAGTAGACATGGACGTTTGATCATCTCATGAATCACCCTCGCACTCCTCATCACCCACGCACAAGCAGAATAGCTCATGTGAGCATCATCTACAATCATTCATCAATAGGATTGGATAAATCAGTAGTGTGAACTCATACTTCTGAATCTTCACTTGAATCACACATTATCAATATCCAATCAATCTCAATTTCATCATTATCGTCAATAAATGTTTGTAAAAATCCTTACGTTTCGACAAGAATCTCGAATACAAAAATTAAATTCAAATCAATATCAGAAATTATTCCAATCAACACTTTTCTGTTCTATTCGAATCCAGACATGACTGACTAAGTGAGTAGTACATCAATCTGAATATGAATAACAATCTCAATATGAATAAAATACAAAATACATAGACACACAGAACATGTTTTATTTACTAAACCGAATGTCAGTGACCCTATGTATTTTCTGTTACTCAATAATTGAGAACGCTAGTTCATGTAGCATACTTGGCCTAATGATCCGAGTCAGACATTTTTTGACGAGACAAAAGTTCGATGATATCAAAGAAATAGAAGAGGAGGGAAAAGAGAGCTGAATAATAATAGACAGAGGGAGAGAAAATACATTGAGATAGACTTGGAGAGAGAAAGACAAAGGTATGTGCAACTTTACCGCACAGAAACGAAATGGAAGCTGACAGTAAAGTAAATCGTTACAATTTCATCGTAAAGTCAGTGGTTATATTAGAGTAGCTGCAGCTATTTGGCGAGGGAAATGGAGAAGAGGACGAGAGAGGTCATCATTCTTCTCAATTTCTTCTTATCTGACGCTAGAAGAGAAGGGAGAACACGTCACGTACGGCCTGTGTCTTCGTGATGGAGACTCCCCGCATGCCAAAAGTTCCAGCTACCTCGTAAATTAAAAATGATTTCTTTGCGCACAAACCTACATTTTAAAAGCCCTATAGCCCCATGACCTATGTCGTGAAGTATCGCCTCCATTACACTATGCTCAGACTATTTTCAACTGTCTTCTATGATATTTGTCAAAACAATTACCGCCCCACCTAAAGTTGCTGAGCTTGTTGGAAATCATTCTCATGAATTATATAACTCGAATTTATAACTCAATTTCTCGATGTGATAGAAAAATGTTCGATTCCGGTATAGAATAAGAAACCATGAGACATACAGAATAAAATGAGACAACATCAAATTTCTTTCGGTTTAAATCTATGAAAACTGGCGTACTATGCTTCTACGAGCTGACAAGTGAATGAATTCTTTAATGATGAACCCATTCATTTATAAATTTGAAACTGAGCAGATCTTTCCCAACCCCCAATATGATGTTCAATAATCGTTAAAGTTTGATGCTTTGATAAAATCGATATGTTTAAATCTTGAAGTCACTTATTTATAGCATACAATGTGTTCATTATGGATTCAAACCAATGCTCAAAGCATGAATATGTCACACTTCATAGTGTGAAAAATTATATAAATCATCTAATAATGTTGCTTGGTGTGAATTTCTTAGTTCAGTGAAAAATTCTATAAATCATCTAACAATCTTGCTCGCTGTGATTTTCTTAGAGTAAGAAGCTGTGTTCAGGAGATGGGGATGAATACGTTCCAATTTGAATAAAGGTTCATTAGCATCTTGATATTGATCTTAAACTTGTGAACTGATAATTTGAAAATAACAGAGATAATTGATTTCCAGTTTGATGTTTACTATGGCTAAGAGAGTCAGCCGCGCCATTCCGCGTCGACTGTTTCCCCTTCCACGGCGTCAAATCGAATCGCAAATACATAACAATATACATCATTGGATTTGCAATGAGAGTGGCTACATTAATCATTCGGCTCATTTTCCTTTTAAACTACTTGCTTTGAAGTAAATCTAAGAAAACAAAAAAATCAAATCGCAAACCCCCTAAATTTTTACATACATACTATTTTATCAAGAAAACTGTTACTTTTATTGAAAGAATGAATATAACTAATATTGTAGTCCATAATGTAATGAATCGAATGGAATATGATAGAACTGTTTCCGATCAATGGGTACAGAGATAATTGGGGGGCCAGGGGGGAAAGCTCCAAGGGGATTTCTTGGGACTTTTGGGAGAATGACCCTCTGGGAGGGTTCTATCGATGGTGGGAAATTCAGCTTTTATTTAATTTTCGGATCGAAAGAACCTTTATTGACTGGGCTATATGTTACCAGTAGCATTTGTCATGATATGTCATCTTATACGTGTTTCAACACTGTATCATGATGTAATTTCAATTTGTGACATTAACCTTTTTGCACTGATTGTAATCAAATCTGAATGTTATCAATGAATCCCTAATGAGAATGGGATGTGGAATTGTGTCAATGATCAAATCTTGAATTGGCTTGAATCGGCTCTCATGCAGAGGTCACGAGACTCGAGGATGATGGAAAAAACAGGAGCACTGATTATTGCCAGTCATACTATATCACTAAAAGACAACTCTGTCCAGTGGGGAAATCAATAATTTTTCAAAAAAATCCAATGTGACCAAGAAGTCTGCAAGTGGGTTTGAATGAGTTACTGTGAAAATGATATGTAACACTAATATAAGAGGAAATCGCGTGAATATGAGTGCTTGATTTTGAAAAACCTTCTTATCCATGTTTTCATTACAATAAACCTCCGCAGATGTTCTACTGCATCCGATTCACCTCCTCACCATCCTTCTCCAATCCTTTCTGAATCTTGTCTTATCCATTATCATCATCTGCCTCTCATCTGCCTGCAGCCTAATTTCTTATTCACCTCCATCCCATCCCCTCGTACACCAATCCTAGTGTTACAAGAATATCCACTCTGAATTTGGACATAAGCCACCAGCCAGACAATCGATTACCAGAATGTGCGTGTTAAATCCTAGCCTTGACCTGTAGGAACACATAGTCCATCCTCTCTCACTCACTCAATGTCTTGCCCACTCACTCTTAAAACAACCCCAGAATGGCGTTGTGCTATATATATATATATATATATATATATATATATATATATATATATATATGGATAGAATAGTATACAGATACCTACTATACCGTTTTGAAGCGACTCAAGACCACTTGAAGCGATCACTCACACTCATTCAAGCTCATCCACTTAGCACACTGAACTACATTTTAAACTTCTCTCACTTCAACATGTTAGCAGACAGAATTATCTTTCTCTCTCCAGTTTAACCTGTTCTGAACAGTTCAAATCTGTTCATCTTGAAAATGTTTTCTTGTTAGCTTGCGTCTGTTTAATGGCAATATTTGAGAATTTTAGATGTATTTCATTGTATTTTATTACTGTGACGCCAAATGAACATTCGATCGAGGAATGAATAAAAGTTTTCGGGAGAGTAATATTTGTTCTAAAATCAGGTGTTACTTGAGATATAATATTCTATTGTGAAAGCGAATTCTTGTGAATGAGTTCTTGAAAGAGTGAGAGTTTTCAAAAGATAAACATCATGAAATAGCTTCGGATTTTTATATCTATAGATATGAGGCATTGCTAACATAGTCCGGTATATATATCTTCAATCCGATCAATTAATGATCGTTTATTATTTGAACTGTGGAAATCGAATTGAATTATTCAAATTATACGAATGAGATAAATTGTGTTATGTTTGTAACACGTATGTCATTATTCAATGTTATGTTTTTTCAACACTTGAATTACATTCTAGGCTGCTGTAATACATTTTATGTTACTGTACTTTGTGGATCCTTTACACGTCCACGATATCTTTACCTCATGAAAGTGTACAAGACAAGTTTTCAATGATAAAACTTGAGAGTGTGATTTACGCATCAGAGCGCTAATAATCAAGGAAATTCCTTATTGAATAGGCATGAACGTTTGATCATCTCATGAATCACCCTCGCACTCCTCATCACCCACGCACAAGCAGAATAGCTCATGTGAGCATCATCCGCAATAAAAAACATTATACTGAAAATTTCGTAAACTCTTCTGCAATCAATCATCAATAGGATTGGATAAATTGAGTAGTATCAGTGAATCAGTAGTGTGAACTCATCCTTCTGAATCTCCACTTGAATCACACATTATCAATATCCAATCAATCTTAATTTCATCATTATCGTCAATAAATGTTTGTAAAAATCCTCACGCTTCGACAAGAATCTCGAATTCAAAATGAAATTCAAATCAATATCCGAAATTATTCCAATCAACACTTTTCTGTTCTATTCGAATCCAGACATGACTGACTAAGTGAGTACATCAATCTGAATATGAATAACAATCTCAATATGAATAAAATACAAAATACATAGACACACAGAACATGTTTTATTTACTAAATTGAATGTCAGTGAACCTATTTATTTCTGTTACTCAATAATTGAGAACGCTAGTTCATATAGCTATTGGCCTAATGATCCGAGTCAGACATTTTTTGACGAGATAAAAGTTCGATGATATCAAAGAAATAGAAGAGCAGGGAAAAGAGAGCTGAATAATAATAGGCAGAGGGAGAGAAAATACATTGAGATAGACTTGGAGAGAGAAAGACAAAGGTATGTGCAACTCTACTGCACAGAAACGAAATGGAAGCTGACAGTAAAGTAAATCGTTACAATTTCATCGTAAAGTCAGTGGTTATATTAGAGTAGCTGCAGCTATTTGGCGAGGGAAATGGAGAAGAGGACGAGAGAGGTCATCATTCTTCTCAATTTCTTCTTATCTGACGCTAGAAGAGAAGGGAGAACACGTCACGTACGGCCTGTGTCTTCGTGATGGAGACTCCCCGCATGCCAAAAGTTCCAGCTACCTCGTAAATTAAAAATGATTTCTTTGCGCACAAACCTACATCTAAAAAGCCCTATAGCCCCATGACCTATGTCGTGAAGTATCGCCTCCATTACAGTATGCTCAGACTATTTTCAACTGTCTTCTATGTTATTTGTCAAAACAATTACCGTCCCACCTAAAGTTGCTGAGCTTGTTGGAAATCATTCTCATGAATTATATAACTCGAATTTATAACTCAATTTCTCGATGTGATAGAAAAATGTTCGATTCCGGCTTAGAATAAGAAACCATTAGACATACAGAATAAAATGAGACAACATCAAATTTCTTTCGATTGAAATCTATGAAAACTGGCGTACTATGTTTCTACGAGCTGACAAGTGAATGAATTCTTTAATGATGAATCCATTCATTTATAAATTTGAAACTGAGCAGATCTTTCCCAACCCCCAATATGATGTTCAATAATCGTTAAAGTTTGATGCTTTGATAAAATCGATATGTTTAAATCTTGAAGTCACTTATTTATAGCATACAATGTGTTCATTATGGATTCAAACCAATGCTCAAAGCATGAATATGTCACACTTCATAGTGTGAAAAATTATATAAATCATCTAATAATCTTGCTTGCTGTGAATTTCTTAGTTCAGTGAAAAATTCTATAAATCATCTAACAATCTTGCTTGCTGTGAATTTCTTAGAGTAAGAAGCTGTGTTCAGGAGATGAGGATGAATACGTTCCAATTTGAATAAAAGTTCATTAGCTTCTTGATATTGATCTTAAACTTGTGAACTGATAATTTGAAAATACAGTTAAACCCTCAAGTAGAAGAAAACCTAATTTGATTTATTTAATTATTCCCATTCCCATTCCTCAACTTGATGTAATATACTGTATGTCGTGAATACAGTGAGCATTCCCCGTAGCTCCCTCATGTGGAAACTAACGAGTTTACTGCTGTCGGAAAGTTGTGCATAATATAGATAAATCCAGCCGTGATATCAAGTCTAGCCTTCGACAGAAATTCACTCATGCCGATGAAATTGTTGTGTCAACGTTGGTGGGTAGCAGAGGCAGCATTAGCATGTTCACGTTTATATTATTGCAACTTTTGATCTAGATAATTAACAGCATGTGTCAGTCCTCAAAGTTACCGTTTACTATTCACTTGTTTCTTGTTTCCTCATACGTTATCGCTCGTGTCACTTATTAGGCCACTCTCGCATTTTCTCACTCTTGCTCTTTCAGTCATCATAGTGAGCTTTCCTCATTCTTTGTTTTCGTATATCAACAACTTTATTGTGCTTTCTTATTGAAGTTTACATTTAGCTCTGTCACACATTCATGTCCTTCTTCCTACTCTTTCACGCACAAGCAATCGACCATTTTCCATTTCCATTCCCAAATAAGAATGTTCCTCTTTTCACTAGTATTTCACTTGGTATTCATTAGACATTCCAAGCACTCCATGGCCATATAATTCTATGTACTTGGCATATTCTTTAATAGGAAGCAATAAGCAGTATTTTGATGATTATGCTTTAAAAAGTATATTTTCCAGGCTGGAGATATCAATATGATATGGGAAAGTGATAAAGTTCTGGTCCTACAGCTGAATCGAAATCAGTGTATTTTCTTATTTTCCAACAAATAATCAATTTTCTGTGTGAATGGTCTTTTTTAAAATTTCTTCTTAGATTCTGATACATCTATTATTTGCAAAATAGTTCTGTATAGCTCAAAATTCAATTACTGTATCTTCTGTATTTGGTGCCTAAAATCATATTGTGAGAGGAGACTGTCATCCTCGATGCTGCAGGAAAAATTAATTTCAAATTTCAAATGCGGAAAGAAGGATGTAGTGTCAACTAACAGCTGTTAATTTAGTTTGACACATGTTGAATATGTTTTGTATCCAAGACAATAATAAAGTTCAGTTTTGTGTTCATGGCTCTCAAGTATTGAAGCATTTCTTCATGTTTTATTATCTTTCTATTGTATTTTTTACTTTCATGTACGATATTTTGTATTTTTTAATTTATTAGTTACATTCATTTATACTGTGCTATTCATTACATGTCATGTGGATTTTTGACATGCAATGTCATTCATACTGTACTGTAAACTAGTATTTAAATTTTGCAATGAATAAATTTCAAATCAAATCTGAAATCCAATTTCAAAAGAGAGAAGAAATAACGGCATGGAATTGGAAGAGGTTCTCATAATAGTAACTTTTCCCATATAGCAGAGTAAAGTGCTAGCAAATCTTATGAAACAGAGGGGTAAAGTGAGAATTGGGAGAAAGTCGGATCAAGGGCTGAGAAGTCCATCTTCGTTCCTTACATGTTTCCTATGTTCATGTATCTATACTTATAAAATTATTGTCATTCTTAATTTAACCTTATAAGGATCATGGATGCAGTTAAAATCCTTAGACCTTTCCTAAAATTTATTCGATATTAATCTTCAACATTTTCAAATAATATCCTTTCAACTATCGTGTTATCCATCACTCATATCAATAAGTTCTGTGCTGTCATGAATTCTGTTGGAATGTATCATGTTTGCGGATCTTTATAACTCTTGAGATTCTTGAAATTATTGTTATCATTGCCTGTTGTAACCTAAATCCCTGTTTTCCAATAATAATTTCTGCACTGCAGAGAAAGAATACCCAGAAGCTCTTCATTGTTTACACAATAAGCTGGATAAAAATATAGATGTATTCACACAAATTCATTTTGCTAATGTGTGAACACTTCCATGAGAACCAATGTTATTTTTTCCTCCAAGCGGAGCAGAAATTCATTGAAAAGCAGGGCTTTCCATGACTTAGACAGAGTCAATACCGTTTTGTATCAAGTCTTCCTTTTGAATTATGTAGGCTACTTCTGTTATGAAAAATTCCAAGAATTTAAACTACAACTAAGACTTTACTCGACGATCTACACACCAACCTCTCTGTTGAGGGAATTAGGAAAACAGCTATTTCGTTTTTCTTCCTCCTACTAGATGTTGCTTTTCCGACAACCCACTTCATTGTCTTTTTAGTCTGATATACATGGCCTTTTTCTAGTCTGTTCTGCATGTGACGGAATAATCCATATATTTATATGCATATTGTGTCAGAGATTTTTATTTCAAGCTCATCATAATAATAATATGCATATCCGTAGTGGATTTTCCTTATCAAGGTACGGTACTGCTCTTCACGTGTTTATTATTAGCTGTATGTAAAGAATTGGACGCATTGTCTAGGAACCTTTTTATTCCACGTTGATGATTTGTTGTAAATAATTGTATTTATAATTATAAGCTGAAGTGAAAGAAAATTCACCAAGAACGGGAAAACATAAGCTGTACAACAAAATTGACTCTTTCTGTTTTGATAATGTTACTACTGCCCCTGTTCTGAGAATCGTGAATATTTTAATCACAAATTATTGATATATTGTGGAGTTCATCCGGATTTTTTGAACATTGATTTAAAATATAATTTGTATTTCCTACATTATCTCCTAATAACGTAGTTCTTCAGTGCTACTTGATTTGTTAGTTTAAAAATAGTATCATAGCACTTTTTTCATAACTTTCACGGTATTATTTAACAACTCCTCCATTATATTTGATGGATAGTGAAGTATACGATGTATCATGAGCTCAGTGCATTTGACAATAGAACAAGCATTGGCAAGGAATACAAAGCGTATCCACTATCCATCATTTTATTCAATCCCTTGTAGAAGAATTATGATCAATTTTTCTGAATCCAAGGTAGGTGAGCTTGCCCTCATGGAAGGTGATGTTGGAGAGTGGTGATGAGTAGCGCTGCCACAGGCGAATCCATCAATCAGATATCTATTGAAACAGAAGAAAATCAATAATTAACGATCGCAATCGAATTCAAATCATTGTACAATCCAAGTAGGACTAGACTTCTAAGCTTTAAGACCGTCCACTGCCCTATTTGCTGTGAAAAAGAGCCTACCATTTGTATAGAGTAAAACTTTGTTCTTTGGATAGCTGGAACTGTAAGTTAATGGTGGAGGAATTCAGCTTAGTGGGGGGAGGGCCAAGGAAATGTACGTGAATTCAGTTGAGGTAACACAAGTCGACTGTAAACTTGAGCAAAGGCTAATTGATTCTTGAGTCAGCTATTGGTCTTACTCTTCTTCCTTTACATTACTTCATTCAATTGTTCCTCTTCTACTGTATCTTCTTACTTTTCATTCTCTCCAAATTCTTCTTCTTCTTCTTCTTCTTTTCATCCTTCTCCTTCTCCTTCTTCCTTATCATCATCATCTTTTTCTTCATCTTCTTCTTCTCGTCTGTTCTTTGGGTAAAGCTTTGAAAGTGCCAGAGTAATCTAACTAGCAAGTTGGACTCTGTAGCAAGCAAATTATTCATCGTCTGTCTAGTCTAGAATGTCTGATCTTGTTGTGCAGTCGTTGGCACTCAGCAGAACGTGATACTGAATGACGGTAACCAGATCTTCCCGTCTAATAAATTAGTTCAACTTCTGTCACCTTTTCAGGTAATAGATAGCGAACTATAAGATCCACGCTTCTACGACATTCACTTCAATGAAGAGCTGCAGAAGATATTTACTGTGCGATTCGTCAACCTTCAAGAAGCCCGTGTTCATTGAAAAGAATAATAGGGAGTGTTGAAATATCAATATCGATTTATGTCTGATAAATGGTAGAGAATAACTTTATTTTTCAATACTCTCCCTACTGCTTTGAATAGCTCTCACCTTATCCTTCTTCTCAATATTCTTTCTCATGTGATTCTCATCTGAAATATTACTTTTTGAATCATAGTGCTTGTGAGTGCCTTAGGCTAGTTACACTCATTCGGTTTGTTTCGTTTTCGGCAAATTCCGATAAGTGTGAAACGGTAATTCGGTTTGAATTCGGTACCGAATAGAAACCGCATAGAACCGAACGCCCACTTGACTCTAATAAATTCCATCAGGTTTCAATTCGTTGCTAGCGAGAGGCTACTTTCACACACTTTCTGTTGGGTTCGTCTCGTTTTCGGCAAATTCCGATAAGTGTGAAACGATGATTCGGTTTGAATTCGGTACCGAATAGCAACCGTATAGCACCGAACGCCCCCTCGACACGAATAGGTTTCATTATATTCGAATTCTTTGCTGGGGAAACAGAAAAAGCAAAGTCTTTTACACACGCATTCCTTTTTTGTTTTTATTTTAACCTGATATCGTGATTATCTTTTTCAAAATTTTCCTAGTCAAAATAATATGGTCAATTCATCATTTCTGTTAGTTCACAGAAAATTTTTTTTCTCAATGAATAGTTTGCTAAAAAATATGAAAGATATAAATAAAAACTGAGGGAGAATTTTCATTTTTTTTAATCTATTTTTCCACGAATATTACATGATTTCATCAATGGAGAGGAGAGATGAAGTTTATTTACCATGTGTCAAAACAAGGAACAAATTTTCAATTTAAATAAATAATCTCTCTGAACATCCAAAATCAACATAATCGAGAATAAACTATTGAAATAATTCACAATTTTTAATTAACTTCAAAATTTTGTTGTTCAAGTAATAACATCTTACAATTTAACACCAGCTGTTATATTTAAATATACCAGCATGAACTGTGAAAATCCAAACACAGCTGTGTTTGAGAAGAAAATACCTAATTAGAACCGAACGAATTAAAACCTGACATGTATGAAAGCCTCATTCGTTTTCGGTAACGAACTGAATGAAACCGAAAGCGTGTGAAGCTAGCCTTATAGTAATTTATACCTTCTGGTCAGGTGAAAGTGCATGGGATTGATTTGTTAGGTCTAGCTTGAAGATCGTCGGGGTGATTTCTTTTTCCTAGGTAGCACAGTATAATTATATTTTCAATCCGATTCAATAATTAGCAGGTATTATAGTAATTTTGGAGAGTGGCTATAGTAGCCTAACCTTATAGATCGCCTTATGTGAGGTAAGGTACGAGATTGGCTACCCCGGGTTTGATCCCAGTATTCATCATGCGTGTTTTCTCAGATCACTTCTATGTTTCGGATGGACGTCTCAAACCCATTATTGCCAAACTGTGAGTGAGTGTTTTGAACTTGGCAACTAGATCCTAGCCAGCCGAGTCAAACGATAACATTGTTGTTATGATATATTCTATTGAGCATGCTGGAGCTTTCAGCGCAAAACTGGGCAAAACGGGAGAAGGCTGAAAATTTAAGTCATCTTTCAAATTCAAATATCCTCGATCAATACATTCTTTCATACAGTAACTGACAGGTTCACGTTCCACGGTGATCAATCATAATGCCTCATTACATTGAGAGTTTTCGAAGTTTGAATCTGAGTTACCGTTATTGACCTGCAATGTATGGATCGAGAGGACTTGAAATGTAGGCCTATTGATTAGGACATTATTCATGAAAATATTGGATCTAAAAGGAAAGCCTCTCAGGTTCATTCTCTCCCCATAGCTAGAATCGATCTATCATTCATAAGAAACTGAACACTTTAGCCCCGCACCCCCAATCGATTTTTGTTCGTACGGTATTTTGCCGTCCTTATAAATTCTATTAGATCAAACAGATGATTTCAAACGGATGATGTTTGTCAAATTCCATTTAATCGGATAGAATTCATAAGGACGGCAGAATACCGTACGAACAAAAATCGATGTGTTTGTGTGTGTGTGTGTGTGTGTGTGTGTGTGTGTGTGTGTGTGTGTGTGTGTGTGTGTGTGTGTGTGTGTGTGTGTGTGTGTGTTTATGCGGGGCTTTTCTCTAGAGTAAGAACAGAACGGTTAGAGGTGAAGATTTCAGCTCGCGCGCTAGCGTTCATCCACATCCATATCATCTATAAGTGCGTACAGACTTAAACGCCACGAACAGCCGCTTTTCACTTTCCAACAGCTTATCATATCTGTATCTTACTGCATCTGTACCGATATAGATATAATCAGCTGATGAAGAGCGCAAGGCGCGCGTCGTGGCTTATAAGTCTGTACGCACCTTATTATAACATTATAGCCTATTATATCATTGACTCCAAATGTTTTTACTATTGCAAAGCTGTTTAGCGGCATCGATCTTCACCGCGACTCACTCCTTCTGTTCGCACCTTCAGGATAGTTCATCTATCTAATAAAAGTAGTGGACAGTGGACTATGCTGAGATTCGCTGCATTATCTATAATTCAGAAATTCAACAAATACCGGGTGCGGCAGCGAAACTTTCTTTTTTAAAGTGAACGCCATCCATGACATACGGATGAACTGATGAAACAGAAGAGCAAAATTGGTCTCATTAGAGAGTTCAGAATATAATATTTTCTTCCCAACATGTTCAGTTGTCATATGCATTGGAACAATGAGATGCACGCATTTGCCGTTGAGACTTATTTTTCGAGCGGATGCTCTGTGATCACAACCCAGCGCGCATTTCTAAATCGCTTTAATTCAGCCCCTTCGGCTACTGTCCCGGACCGAAAATCAATTGTTACGTGGGTCACTACGTTCAAAAAAACTGCAAGTGCGACATGAAGTCCTTCGGCCCATTAAGTCACCTGAGAACATTGAGGCAGCGTTAGTTGCGACACCACAGCGTTCTGCGCGTAAACATGCATCTGCTCTTGGACTTTCCGATCGTTCTGTGAGACGAATTTTTCATCATGTTCATTTCCATCCATACAAGATGGCAAATGTGCAGGAACTTTCTGAACGTGACTTAATTTGAGGAAACACTTTTCATCTCAATTAGGAGCGATTTGCAGTGGCCAGCCCGATCTTCCAATTTGTAACTTTGTGATTATTTCTGTGGTGGTTTTTGAAATCCCTAGTTTATGTGAACCGTCCAAGACCCTACAAGATTTGAAGACCAATATCAGGGAAGAAATTGCTATCATAACGCCTGCAATACTGGCAGGAGTCATGACAAACGCCAGAAATCGGTTTCCTGTATGGACTATCGGTTTCAGTGTATGGAAAATAGCGGACGTCACCTAACTGATTTTATATTCAAAACTGATTGAAACAAAACTTCATAAATGTGTCTACATTACAAAAAATGAATACAGATTTTCCGATCCATAGAAAATAGTTTTATTTACTTTAAAAAAAGGAAGTTTCGTTGCCACACTCTGTATAATAATCCATCAGAATCTCGGCCTGGTGTAACTCAATATCAGACGATTTTAGACCCGTCTTATCGAAAATTATCAAAGCATTTCAAATTTGATTATTTGTGATTCAGTAAATGTGAATATCAATATCAATGTTGAATTTTTTACCATTAATTATTATAGATTTGGTGACTGTAACCATCTTGTTCGTTTTCAGACCAAAAGTATTGTCCCAACTTGTTATTAACAGGGAACACTATAAGCTACGTTTTCAACATAAACATTAAAATCAACGCTATTCAACGAAAACAGAATTGAAAAAACCTTCCTCCAACATCTTTCTACTTCAAATAATCTACTCAGGTTTGTTCGTATAATGTGTTAGGAATTAACACAATCTCACGTTCGTATAATCTTATTTTTCTAAAGCCTCCAAGGATGTGATGTTGAGAGAACAGAAATATTGATTTATTTATTCCTTGATTGGAAGAGCCCCTTACAATAATCTATGATATAAGGGGAAAATCGGCTTATACACGAACGAGATAGGAAATTCACGAATGTCGCAATAACTTGAAATTATACATATTGACTCTTAATTTACCGATGATGGTTATAGGACTATTTCAAATTCTTCAAGGCTTCAGTAGGTCAAGTTTACAATTAGACGCTCGCAAACCACGGGTTATTCGCTAGTATATAATAATAATCGTGAGAGGATAACAGGCTGCGCTCAAAACTTGCTCTCTCCCAAAAATATAGTTTTTATTCAAGTTAACTTATCCTCAGTGATAAGTATTTCCAAACTTCATATTGCTTACCAAATTTAAACAGTTCTTCATATATCTAGCATCCTTGTCCCGTGGAATATGAACTGTAAAAACCAAGAAGCATGTACATTGGATTTTGTAGCGTCCACATGTTGTGATGTGCAATACTTGAGTGGGTCTGTTAGTGAGGCATGGAAAAGTTGGCAGGATCCTGCATAAAGAACTGACAAACAGGGATGAGTTGGATAATAAGATGTGCTTTATATATGATCACGACGTGGTTTTATTCTGTGGCTATCACAAAGCTTCCGAAGCGTTAAACAGGCTCGGACTTGCTTGGCGGTCGTATTTTGTTCCTATCAAATAGCTGCTTTCCACACAGTTGAGTGCTCTGCAAGATTTACTACTGTACCACGTTTTTCAGAGGTCTGGCTTTTTACAGTTCATCACTGGAGTGCTGTTTTTCTGTGGAAATAACTTGAAAAATACCAAGAAACCCTCTTCAGGAAGTATCAGCAAAATATTTAAAAATTATCATTTTTCTTCTGTACTTTTAGAACTGCATTACTTGAACTGAGGGTGACGTGTAGAATATAATAATCATACTTTATTCCGCGTAATATTATCATGAATAAAAAATCTTCTTCTTCAGTTCATGGTTAATTACACAACATAGATAATAAATAAATTGTCTTTTTATAGATAAAATATTTCCTAAATATGACTTTATGTGGTTGAATGTCCTCGAATCGATTCAAGATTTCATAAGTTATCATAGCAAAATACAGTTTTTATGTAAACTTGACAGGAGAAATCCTTAGTGAATTTCAATCTTCAATAGTATATTTCAAAAATAATTTTGAAATATTTAATAATTTGATAAAATTATTTCCATAGCCCTACACTGAGATTATATAGTGAACTTGAAGATTGATTCTAAGAAATCATTTCCAGTGAATAATTTCAAAAAACTTCACTGTACAAAAATTGAAATTTCAATCGTATAATGAAATATAGGTGATTCATAGAATAAACGTCTCCCATGTCTAAACATGGAAATGCTGGATACGCGGAATCGCGTACGTACAGCTTCCAGAGAAAAAAACCATTTCCAAGTACAATTTGAATCCAGTTACATCCTGAAGTTTCGACGAATCAGGAGTCCGAGGATGCCTCGGTTGAACTCAATCATATAAATTGACCATGCTTCAAAACAATGTTGGATGATTATTCAAATAAAGAAGTTTAACTGATTTTTGATGACATGATTTTTGAATGAGTTGCAAGGAATTGATAATTCTATTAAAGAATGATCAATTCCTTGCAACTCATTCAAAAATCATTGAGAAGATCAATTTGACTTCATGAAATTCGAATTTGTATAGAAAATTCAGCCCGTGGAAATTTCTTTATTATAAAGTACAATGGAAATTGCGTGTCTAATAGTTGAGTTTCCGACCATTTAACGTGTTCATTAATCGATGATACAGAATTATAGTAATTGAAACGAGAAATGAACATTTCCGAGAAATCTCCATATATAAAAATGAATGTATGTTTGTGTGTTAGATTGTTTTTTCCCTATAGACTCGAAAACTACTTTACAGAAACTCGAAAACTACTTTACAGAACGGCATGAAACTTAGGGAATATGTTGTGTGGGGATGGTTTCTGACCTGAAATTTCAATAGGGAGGCTAATAATAATTATATATATATATATATATATATATATATATATATATATTGATCCATTTTACAGACCTATGTTTTCGAAATTGTCGGCCGAGCGGCTAACGTAGAACGGGAAGATCATCATGATTCAAGATCATGATGTGATAATATGATTTAGCATATGAACTTAACAGCTGTAATAAACACGTCACTCTGTGATAAAATTGTTTACTGGTATTAAAACGGTTGTTCTAACCAGATAGGAAGTCCGTATTGAGATGTAAATAAAAATATTGATTGTTAAATGAATTTCATGATTCACCAAATAAAGTCAAGAGTGACATGAGATACATTGACTTTTTGGCGGTACGAAGTACGCCGGGTAAGCTAGTATTGAATAACGTTGAGCACTGGTCCAACTTTTGTTGACCAGATAAAAATGTCCCTTTTTTTGGTTGGAATCACGGCTTCGACAGGAACCGACCGCGTACTCCAGTTGTTATCGGTGTGGTTTCATAATTTAATCAGCTTTTCTCTCCCCACCTAAGCCAGATGGCTCATTCAGATCACTCGATTAATTTATACGTTGACAATATTTTTTCAACTCCGCGCTGTATTAATCAATCAGCCAAAAACGTTAATATGATTTCCTTAATACTTCAGCACTATTCAGTTTCAACTCAGTTCAATTCACTTTCGTGAGAGAATTCATAGTAATTTATTCAATAATAGAATTATTGTGTTGCCAGAATGCGTGATTCTGCTCCCTCCTTGATATTCTAGATTCAATTATAAATACGGTACTCCACTGAGGATGATTAATTTTGGAATTGGAAGAGCTGATGTCTTGATCTCCATGAATTGTTCGCAGTGGAAATATGTTTTTTTTATTATTCAGGAGCTGAGGATTGATAAAATATTTAGATCATTGATGACTCAAGTAATATAGATGAATGATTCATATATAAAATTTGTTTGAAATAGTATTTCCAAAGTTCCATTATTCAACCAGTTCTCGATTAAAATAAGAAGCTCGACAGCATTCTCTCTTTCAGAGCATTTCGGAATCAAGAAGCAAATATCTGTAGCTGTATCAGTTCTACAGCTGAACAGTAGGCTATGCTGTAAAGAATGGGAAAACTTTCGGAATTCCGCACATTTTGCCAACTAATCCTTCTTTCGCAGCGAAGAAAGCTCACTGACTAGTAATGCGGAAATTTGAAGCGACTTTTTCCGCTGCGCCTTTGTGAAAACTCTCGTGATATTCGAGAATCGAGATTAAACAGCACGACGAAGGAGGAGGAGCCGGAAGATTGAAAACGGGGTGAAGGAATTCGGTTATTAGCTTTGAAAAATAAGAAAAAAGTGTGAGACGTTGAGAGAATGCGCTGTTAAAGATTACTGTTCGATAACTCAAGTCCATTTTATGCTCCAAGTTGCAAAAATAAACACCTACTCAATTTCATGTTGGAACCGTGTCTTATTGATTAGAGGGGTATGATTTAATTTAATGCCAAGGACTTTTATTTATCTTCCCAATCTAGACGAATACGCGAGGGAAATCTGTGGAGAATCTTGCGGAAAAAGGATTCTTAAAATACTTTTCCTTATTAATTTTCCTTCATCTATTGATGCTGTCAGGAGCTTCCACTCCAAACTCTCCTTGATGTTCATTGTGATCCTGGAAGTGAATCATGGAGCAATCGATAATAATAAATCATCATAAAACACAAACAAAAACATGGAAATTACACACTATAAACATAACTGTAATGTTAACACTAATTGAACAGAAAACGCGCAGATAACTGATAAATAATACTCGGTTTTTGCTTTTAAGGAATTATCATATTTTGGTCAGTTGTTAGTCTTCAATATCATTCAATAGATATGGGGCACTGGTTATTGTTGAAATGGAATGAAAATATCCTACATTACAATATACTTCATAGCGTAATAACATTTTTTCAACGTTCACAATATTAAAGTGCTTGCTAACACTTTACATTATTTTATCCCTGTCACTTCAGATCTTAACACACAGAATCAAGCAGCAATTTACAATAACGATAATATCAAAAATGATGCTATGACTATCTATCGCAAATGACCTACTAAAATATCAATTATATTCAGTAACAATATAATATTATTGTTTTTATTATAGTATTAAATTTGAACACAATCTCAATTATATCATAGAGAAACAATAGCGTAAGTAGATATCCCATGGTATAGGGAATTTATGTCACAACTTTTACTGTTATTTCAAGCCGATTACTGTCGACTATTGTCAATTTTCACTTTTTTGTTGGGGCGATAGTGTATGGACGGCACAATTTGAGAGACTACCAGCGTCACACAGCTGCATGGGAAAGAACTACGTGAATATCGGCTTGGGATAACAGTAAAAGTTGCGACATAAACGCCCTATACCATGGGATATCTACTTATGCTATCGTTTCTGTATGATTATATCCAGTAATAGATTACAAATTCTTCAAAACGGCTATACACTGTTAATTTGTAATAGACATGATTTCTTTTGTGGTATTTGTGTTCTCGTAAATACAGTATAGAAGACTCTTTCCTTTCCAGAGTCAACTGGAGTTGCTGATCCCATTGATCGACACTATGTTATGAGCATTTCTAGTTATTTATTCTCCATAAATGTACTTTCGCCATGTTTTTCTGTATTAAAATTATCGTAAAGCTGGTTCTTAGTAGTTGACGAAGGAAAGCTTCTCGTAGTTCGGTACTTTAGCAACAAATGTGCACTTACGTGAATATAATATATTATGTGATTATAAAAAAGAATATTGTTACTTTGTTGATATTTATACGAATTACTACATGAATATTATGGTTTTTGATACTACTGCAAATGAATTTTCATGTACTTCATTTTTCAATTTCCTCAATAATGGGAGTAAAAATAGTTGACAATGTCCAAACAGATGAAGTTCCGTAAAAAATCACTTTCAATTCAAATCACTAGAAATATTAGAATAATAACAGGACGCATTTAACGATCGTTGGTGTAGATTCAAGCTAAACCGCTACATCGACTGATCATAAAGCCTTCGTTTAACCATAAATACACTCACCGGTGGATTTTCATCAGTTATTATTATATACGAGCATGTGATCAATCCATTCCGCAATGAATTTTTCAACCTATGGATCAATAGATATTTGACGACGTAAACAACCGACCATTTATGGCAGAAATTTATTACGATGATGTTATGTGTAACAATGGAAGAGTATGAGAGCGTTGACTGGATAATCTGTGGCGAGTGAATAGCACAACGACAGGATCACACCGATGAAACGCACACACAGCACACACATAATCTAATAACATAGTTGCTCCTTTCATAATGGATTAACCCTGGCTTCCCCTCCCAGCACCCAGCACTGTGATGAGGCAACACTAGTTTGTAATAACAGAGGCACGGATTACGGATGAATCAAATCAGGGTGCCCCTGCTTTAATAGCATTTTCAACTTGGGGATGTTAGTGATGGAAGGGGGATTGTTGCTCCTCAACTCTCATGGGGGGAACTATTAGCTTCATCATCATACATATAGCGATATAGGTGAATACGAGAAGTGTGTTAGTGAACGCCGATGAAGGATGAGTGTGTTCGTGAAATATTTGTGTATATATGATGTTCAATGTATATGTGTTTGTAAGCGTTTGAAGTTTAATTCAGAACTAACGTCCAGCAATAGTTGTACCATACAGATCGACATTTGATGAGGGAGGGTGTAGGTATAACTAAAAACTTGCTTCGAAAAGACGTCAGCTTCTCGGTGGAATTCCAAGTATCATAGTAGCAACAAGTTCTCTCAGAATCCCTAGTAAGGTAGTTCTGACAACTGAATTAGATGAAAGAATATTTCTGCTTGGAATCCTGCTTATAGCATCGATTATAGTGATGTACAATTCATGGAGAAATCTACTATCGCTGATTACAATTGGATCCTTCCGCAATATAACACCTCATATATTACAATTGACTTGTGTTTGTCTGTATATTCATTAATCAGGACTTTATGATAGTTCATGATAGTTTGAAACTCTAATGCACTCTCCTATTTCTCTTTTTCTAATTGATTTTCAAATTCCAATTGACTTTCCATCAACGAATATTTGTGCTATAATGTTTTTTCTGGGAATGAATTATTAACTTACTCCGATGAGATTTTGTGTTGATGGAAATTATTATCTACATGCTCCGTACAATTCAATATCGTATCCATATTTTCCCACCAAAAACTTATCCAAGATTTGTGTTGATTCTTCAAAACTCACTTCTTCAAATCACTCAAACTTCCAGTTTTGAATTCTCATTCAAAACTTCCCAGTTAAGTCGAATGCAATCTGTGTTAGTTTTAAATTTTCCAAAGACAGAATAATCTGGATGCGGATGGAATGAGTAAACAAAGAACAATATCAGCAACATCCAAGTTGAAGAACAACATTCGAGTTTATTCTGTTTCTCCCTCCACTTTTCCTTTTGTCATTTTCTTTTCCACTCACCAACCACCATTCCTTTTTACTCCCACACAAACTTTTTCCATAGTGGTTGTTGTCCTTATTCTCTCTCTTTCTCTTTACTTCCACAAATTCTCTCTCTTTAGAACTTGATTACTCTCAGCTAGTCGATAAGTCACAAATTGCCTTTCACTGAAACCACACTCATTCATCCTTCACATTCAGAATGCAAACTTCTCGCTTTTGGTCCAGTTATTGATAGAAAAAAAAGGTTTGATTAATTATTATTGAATATGGAGATTCATCGAAAAAAATTAGGAAGATAGGAGTAAGAAAATGGAAAAGTAGAAAGAGAGGACGAAAAAGAGGAAAACGATATATGAGATGATAAGAAGAAAGAGCAAGGAGAAGGAGGAACCGTATGAAACGAAAAAAGAAAGAAACGTGTAGATTGTGGACTCACACATTTCTATCCACTCCAATTTGAATGCAGCTGTATTCTTATACAAATTCAGTTTCTATCCACTTTATTGATTCAATTTGCTCTTATTCGCCAGTTTAGATTAGCTGCAATATACTGTAGTATTAGTTTCTACAGTAATTTATCTTGATAATTGTACCCTGTTGGGAACAGGATTCCTTCGCGTTATTTAGAACAAAGTTATTGCCATCTTGACTCCCGCTAGATAATTTTGTCATGGTGGAAATACCTAGAGATCGTATCTATGACCTAGACCTACAGATCTAGAGATCGAATAATACTTGAGATCGTGAAACGCTACATCATTGCTTGAACATTTCAATAATTTTCATCTAATCTATGGTTATTTATCAAATGATGATTAAATTCCGAACAGAAAACATGAAATCTTTGTCATGCTAGGAACTTTTTTGTTCCAAAAGTTAGGTAAGTGGGTGGTAAAAGCGATAACGATAAAGCTTCAACTTTCCGCCAAGTCTCAACTTATTTTATGCAGACTATAATCACAAAACATCAACTTGATTGTTTCTATAGTTTTTCCAAATCGATTACTCACTCAATGTTGGTACTTCACAGAAAAATAAAAATACTATATTATCACTGCTTAATAGTTATTCGTTATTTTTTATAGCAGTATTTGTTATCAAACAATGGTAATTGATCAACTGGTGTTCAGTGTTTTAAATTGTTGAAAGCTACGTTCAACATCGACTTGCTATTGAATAGATGGCAGTGGTCTAGAATCATCTCATTAATTCCATCACAAAAGCAGCTAAAAAAGCAGAAAAAAATCACAATAAAATATAATTCAAAAATGAATTCTGTTTTGTTTTATATGGTTTGAATTATTGGAATCACAATTTAACATTACAAATTCATAAAACGAATAAGGCTATCGAATAATTAGGACTAATTCATAGTTTTAAGAAAGACTTCATTAATGATCCGGGATATCTCTCCATTGCAATCCTCATCAACAAACAGAGATTTGGAGCTTCATCCATCGTGCTGAATACATAAGTTCTATACGTTCATAGCATGCCTCTTGAAGTGTCCAATTTGAAACTTCACAGAGCTTCTAAAACACTCTTGAAACTGAAAAAGAGCTTGAGGAATGCTGGCTTCATCCAATAAGGATGTAGAATAAATTCAATGATCCATGAGAAATTATCTCAGTTCAATATGATTCATACTCGTATCACATCAACTCACCAAATACGATCAATCAGGCAGTCTAATCAATCATGAATACGTCCTCAGAAGACGATCTTGGGAAGAGATGAAAGAGTATACGTGGAAATATGGGACACAGTGAGCGGAATGCAAATAAAAACGTATGATTTATTGGGAGAAAGGCAACTCGAAAAAAGTGGAAAGTCAGCAAAAAGCGAGTAAAGAGCTGTCTTTTTATATCATGAATGTATATAACAAGAGTATTTGTGCGTGATTTGTGCAAACATTATTGAAGAGTACTCGGTGGAACGATCTCATATTCTGTCTTTCTCCTTCTTCAATTTCCATTTCCGCTCTGTTTCTCTCTCAGTCACTAGGCTACATATATCTTCCTTCTTGTTCTATCCCTTTCCTCGCAATGGCGTCCACGTTCAATCGTCATCAAATAAAGTTTACTCAAACGCTAAAGTAGAAATCATTGTTTCGTTGCATCTGTTCTTCCTTTTCCTGTTTCTTTCCACAAGTGAATTCAATATCGATTCCTCACATACATGTCAATATGTCTTTTTTTTGGTCATTCATTTTTTTCCATTAGTTTTTGATTCATCACTTTTCGTTTCAATCACTCACATGAAACTGCATTCTATGACATGAATTTCAGCACATGTCAGCTTCCCAATAGCACATAGTTCACATTTCACAACTTCTTTATCAATGTGAAATATCTAATCACAGTTTCCCACGGAAAAAATTCTCCCGAAACAATTCTAGAATCATTGTTTTGTTTACCAGGAGTGAGATCTTGTATCATTGTACTAATGAAATGCCATGAAAAGCAGCACATTTTCCCCAAATATGCAATGAATCTATAAATCAAAAATATATCTAGTGTAGCTCGAATCATATCCAACGAATAGAGGATCAACAAGTATTTTGATTTCGTCTATCAACAAGATCTTTTTTTTCTTCTAACTACAAGAATAGTTATTATAAAAACAGAAACCTGATACCAGGATACATTACTCTAGCGACACTCTACTATGTACTCCCCAAAAGCATTTTGTTTTGACTGAAGAAGCGTCGATAAACAATAATGATCGTTATATTATAGGCTAGAAGTGTGAGAGGATCATTGACAACGAAGAGAGAACTAACAGAAAAGAGGAAAGGGAAAGATAGATCGCTTGCCTTTCTTTAGGGTGAGAGCAGAGTGAGGATAAGAATGATATCAAGTGGGACGCCACCCGCAAGAGGAAATGCTCCAAAAGAAATATGATCTTGAATTGGACAATGGGCTGATCGACAAAGCGGCTGATTCCGTAAATGAAGAGGAGATAAGGTGGGAGAGAAGACAAGTTTGGGAGACTGTGTTGGTAGAATACGCTTACAAGATGCAAGGAAGAGTTGATGAATGATGAAGAAGAAATTCAACGATGAATCGTCAAAATACATGAGAAAGAACAAGAGAATGGAGATTTTTCAAAGTGATTATGGATAGAATCAGGAAGAGGGGAGGGAGGAATAAGAGATATAGAATCCATTAAAGAAAATATACAGATAGATATTTTGAGAGAAGTGAGAAGTTTCTATTTCTACTTGTTACTTGAAAAATTTGAAGAGGAGAATAGTTGCGGAAGATAAAGTATTAGAAATGGAGAACAAGAGGAACAGTATAGAGAGAAGAGAGAATAAATGTGATGGCTTGAACAATATGATTTGATTGAGATAAACAATGATAAAAAAGTAATATAAAAGATTTTCAGATGAGTAGGGGGAACAGAGAGAAGTGCAAATTCAGGAATTGATCGGAGAAGTGAAGATTGAGATTTAAATGGAAAAATTAAAATGGATACAAAAATTAAGATGAAGAGAATGAATGTGACCATACTATTTCAGAGATATGTAATTGAAGGATTAGAGGAGGTGGAAATAATTAAAGAGATGAAACAAAAAAAGAGAAAAGAAGAAGTAGAATATTAGAACTAATAAGAATAAGAGGATCAAAAGAAGTGAGCGTGGTGGGTCGAAATGCACGGGAAGAAAAGGAAGTTGTAGAAGTTCGAAGTGTGCACCCCGTTTGATGGGCGGGAGGCGAAAGAGAGGGGGGGTCAGAGAGCAAAGGGGGTTTAAAGAAGTAAAAGAAGAAGAACGGGCATGGAAAGCAGCTAGAAGGGTCTTAAGATCGATGAAGAAAGGTGAGTTGGATCATTGTGAGTGTGGGTGGTACGGGAGGGGTGATCAGGGGGGCTGAAGGTTAGAATTGAGCGGGTTCTTTTGTACCGGTAATGGAGGGTAAGTCGGATTCCCGGGACCCACAAAAAGAAGAGAAAGCCGACGGAGAGAAATGGGGGATGAGCGACTATATTGACACAATTCTCCCTTTCCTTTTGACCCATTCGACCCTTCCCCTCTCACCGCAACTTTTGACTGCTCTACGTTCCCCTTTCGCCGTCAATGCGCACTGATCCGTTTACCTGTACAGCAGCTGTTTACATTATTTCTTAATTCCTACAAGTCAGCACTACTACACCACCACTACTTCCTTTCTTGCAAGTTCGACCTTTATTAAGGCGCTAATTACCGCACTTGATACAGAAGTTCCAAATCAGTGAGTTTTCCAGCTAGATTTAAGAATTTTCATTAATCAGATGACCAATCATTTAGTCCTGAATCTTCACCAAAGTTCGTTTAGGTGTTAAGCCGTGTCCACACTGAACAAATGTTCTACATACATGTTCGGCAAACATGTTTGTTGAGGAGCTCAGGGACAAACATTTAAAAAAGTTTGGACAATCATTGTTTGTTAAAAAAAATTTACTGTTTCTCCAAACATTTTCAATGTTGACGGCTGTAAAACATAGAATCTGTTCTCCTCACTCACAAATATTTGGTTTGGTGACGCGTCCACACTGGCTACGGGCAAACATTGTTTGCAAACATAATAACATTTGCCCAAACTATTTCAACAAACATGTTTGTCGAACATTTGTTCAGTGTGGACACGGCTTCAGATCTTTTTAAAATACCTCACAGAGTAACTCTTGAATGTACACTCAAAATGATGTTGTTCTGAAACTCTTTCATTAATTTATCTATACAAATAATATAAATCTATGAGAAAACAGGCTCACCCCTGTGCATTTCTTCCTCTCATTCTATCGACGGCTTCCGTTGATGGGAAATGATCTTCAAGATAATGATAATATAATTGAGATTTTTTGAGTTATGATAAAGCCTGAAGGTTTTCGATAATGTATCTGACTGTCATTCTTGCTTTCCTCGAAAGTCAGCTCTCAGCCCTCGGCAGGCTCAGGATCTCGATTCCAAAGGGGATTATTCTGATGGAATTCAGTAGCAGCTACCTTGAATACGTTGCATAACTTCCTCATGTGAAATACCACTGTGATTTGTGATCGAACGGAAACCATGCAATAGCATACAACGAAACAAATTATTCTTAGTGGCAACTATTGTAAAAATAGATGTTCTGGCACTCCGAAATCATTGTTCAATTCAATCGAAACAAAATAAAAAAGTCAATTATTTAATTTTGATAAGTTTTCTTTTTAGAAATAAGGTGGAAACTTCCCCTTCAATGTAAAAGAAACACTGAATATTGAGAAAACCAAAATCTTGAGAAGTTTTTTATTCGAGAAAACTAATCACGTTTCCCGGGCTATTTCCTCTATTATTCGATTATTGATGATTGAATAAATTGATTCCTGAAGATTAAAATCATTATTCGAAGATATACAAGGATAACAATATCTCAATCTGGAATCAAAAATGTAGATGCACTACATTCTTGTTGATTGTCGCCTGTTAAGGAAACTGATCCCATTAAACTTTTTATACAGGAGCAAACTGTAAACGAGTTGAGAAAGCCTGATGACATCCACTTTATTATTCATTTTAGCCGAGGCTCGATTTGCATGGCAAATGGATATCTTTTGATATTCTAATTCACTTTAAAATGCGTTTGTAGTTGGTCTTTGAGGTAGCAACGCGTTGCGTTATTCATTAAAACGTTCGAGTGCTGGTGGCTCTGGTCGCTTTAAATTAAAAGTGGAGCGCTTTAATCGATTTAATTCGAATATTGAATCAATGCAAATCAAATTGGGGCGTTCAAACACATTCTCAATTCACTTATTCCATGAGTTCTCTTCATCAATCGTATTTTCCAGAGGAGGAATAATGGTTGTATTGATTCTTGTATTGAGAGTGTTGTATATATAGAAACAAATATGCCGATGAATAATTTTTATTGTAGGGCGATTAAGTCCTCTCAACTCTGTACTAGATTGATGTTTGATCGTACATTCCTCTTTCTAACACATTATTGTCAAAATATTTTATAATTTAAAAATTTTATAAGCATTTTTCACATGAGATTTTCCGAATCGTCATAGATTCTAATGAGCCAGTAGGTATAGTGATATTCTTTATTCGAGTGTATGAAAAAATCCACCTGAATCATACGATTTTAATTGAACTTATAAATATGTACCTTTTTTGCAGGTGAGCTCAAGATATCCATCATCCATGTCTGCAAGAATTCCAGCTTTGCTGGTATGTTACACAATCCACATTTGTTCTTAAGACCACGAATCCTATTGTTAGTACCGTACTTCAAATACTTAGCCTCTATTTGGCTATCTTCAACGTTCATTGGGTCATTTGTTTTATCAGGCCATTGGGATCAGTTGTTTTTTAAATTTCATATTTCTGCTTCAAAATTGACATTTCCTGCCACTTACGTAATACAACATCCTTATATCCGTAGCCAGGAAGAATATTTTGTTGCATAATTATAGTTTACCATGCAATTATTGCCATAAACTTATGCTTTGAAAATGCAGATCATCAATGCTATAAATAGTTTCGCATCTACGTCGGAATTTGTACATTCGAGCATGTTCGGTGTACATTGTTCAGAATTTATCACAGGCAACATCGTTTATGGGTTTGCCCGTGAAAATTTCATAAATTCCACCCTATCTGACCTATCCAAACAGACAAAATCCAATTGTTGAAATGCCGAAACACGAAAGCTGTGCATCGATGTTTCGGTCAGGCATTGACCCGATATTCATACCGAATGTAAACAATGCTGAGCCGATCGATAAACAAAAAAATTACGTGTGATTTCCAACTCAACAGTAAGCATCCAACACACATATGCATGTACACGAAACTCATACGTAGCTTATAGTATAGATATATTGCAAGATTAGCGAAAAGTTCGTTTCACTGTCACAGATTTTTACTTCGTCATCCATCCATCTGTCAATGAAAGAGACAATGAATGGCCTCTGTGACAGGTGGAGACAGGTTTGTCGAGTCTGGACTCGAGTCAAGTATTCAAGTGGATGAAGGGTAGTGGAATCTGGTGTGATGAGTCCAAGAGTCATGAGTGAAGAGTCAAGAGTCCCATGCGGTGAAGCAGCTTCCAACCGAAATAAATCATCGAATTTTCAATTGATGCAATCACCTGTCCAACGTTACGCCTCTGCGTTTCTGATTCCAATTTCAGCTTCCAGTCCAGCGTGCGAGTGTGCAGTATAGTGAGAGTGAGAGTGATTGAGTGAGAGAGTGAGAGATTGAGAGTGAGTGAGAAAGAGATTGAAATAGCAGAACACCATGAAGGGGTGGACAATAAGAGTATGAATAGTATACCCGTATGAATAGTATGAATAGAGTATGAAAAACTATGAGAGTGATGCGACAAGAACTATGTTAAATGCTTGATAAGTAGTAAAAATATAATACAATAATAGCAAGTATGATGGATCAGTATTAGATCAATATTCAAAATGGAGGATATTCGTAAAGAATAGGAATTAGCTCTCTTAATTACATTATCCAGCCTATATCCTTATATTGTGCATGATAACAACATAGATTTGGTTTGAAAAACTATTTCTCATTTCTCATTTAGTCATGAAAAATTCAAGAAAATTTAAGTTGAAAAAACATTCATTAGGAATTTGGATATCAAATTTAACATAAAAAATATGCAAACAACAACATATAACGGCCATATTATCTTATATTTTGTAGCCATATATTTGTAGATGGTGAAATTTCATCGACATTTGAGCAACTAGACTTGTTTCATGAGGAAATTGTTCCTCTGATTAAAAATTCACTGATTGAAAATTATACATGAATAATGAATGCACTGGATAAATAGCATTTTCAGATTTATTGAAATTGATTCACATCATAGTAATTCAACGTAATAGATTCCCTTTTGTTCATTCTAAACGGTTGTCAGAGTATAAATCGGTTATAGAGTAAAATCTAGGGATTTTCCATAGGTATAAGAAGAAGATAAAAGAAAGGAATTTTCCATGCCCAAAGCACGGATATAGGGCAGTGTACTACAAGACTGGAAGACGTGTAGAGATGCAGAAAAGACAGAAATTCCAAAATTGGATAATGAGAAGAAAATGGGGAGACAACGGGAATCAATAGAAAGATGAGAAGTACTCAGGAGAGATGAGGAAAAATTATAAGAATGGTGATGAAAGAGGGGAATGAGAAGGAACGAGAAAAATTTGCTTGATTAAAGAGAATGAAAAGAAGAGGGAAAAGGGTGAGAATAACAACAATAAAAAAGAAAAAGACAGAAAAATCTAGAATCAAAAGAAGAGTCGAATAATAGCAAGAATGGAAGAAGGGGGATGATAATAATAGACGAAGAAGAATGCAAAGAGGAGGAACTAAGAAGAAAAATAAGGAATAAAAAACGTTGTTTATGTTGGGTGAATGCGAACGAAGCTATTAGTGGGGAGCGTCACGTCAATATGAAGGAAAGGATGCCTTCTTATTCCCCTGATTCGTGCCCCCCCACCCCCCATCACAACAACAACCCCTCACCAATCACCTGGCAGATCGTGAAAGCATCACGCTGTCTTTGCTGCCTACCTGCCTGGCGTGCATCTCGTGACACAGTGTACGAGAAAAGGGATCGAGTCATGTCTATATTTAGAAGGCCGTGTCCCCCGCCCACCCCTCGCACCACTATCCCTTTCCCACCATTTCTTGCGATCGATTCCCGCGCATTTTGACACCGTTTCCGCCGGCGACGCGACCACCGCCACCGCGACAAACTCATTCAATTACATTCACAGATCTTATGTCGATATAGCTGTCATCTTTGGAGGCATCCAATGCAATTGTTGTGTTCCAATCACAAATGCATTTCTATAGATACTGTAGAACATGAGAGTGTGGTTCAATCAAAGAGCTACTGAGAGTGCTCTTGAATAGAATTTATTTCCATCTGGGATGCTCATTTATCACATATTTATATGTGATACTCTACGTACACAGCTACAATATAACGTTTCAATGCCTATCTATATAAGACTGAATTCTTTTCCAGGCATGACAACCAAAGTACCTATGCTCAAAGAAAAGAACACTTTTGTATTTCACTAAAAGACAGTCGCCTGTACCATGGAAGTCAGATGATGATCATGTTGAGATTTCATTTATCCTATCACAAAAGATAACAGTTCTAATATTCTTAGCTGGTAGCTCCCATAAATAAAGATAGCAGGATCATCGTGAGTATCCTACCTGATTCCTGAAAAAGGTATTTCTTTAACTTGAATACTATTAAAGATTTCTAATAATAATTGTATTCTACTTTTTTAAGAGAAATAAACTCATTATTATTATAATCATCTACCCTGGTCAACTACCAACCACCTTTCCGACTCATATAATAGCGAATAAAATTTTAATATGAATAATCATTATTACTATAACTTAATAAATAGTTTTATAGAGAGCTCTTTTAATACTTCAGACTTACAAAATATGATTAATCTATCGAATTGCACGCGTTATGTAAGAACATAGATATTTTTTCCTGTATACCTAATCATCATCAACTTGCTTGTAGAAATAGGTTATAAGTTGTGAACAAATTTTCACTGAAATCGCATACAGGTTGAAGATTAGCTTAATAATATCGATCACTCGATGTAAAAAAACAAGTTGTGTATTCAAGAATTATCTTAATGCAATAAGACAATGCAAATAAGAACAATGTTTAACTCCGGTAGTGAATGTATTAGATTCATGTGAACGGGTCAATAGGCCTATATGTTTTTATTGTAAAATGAAATGAGGAGATTGCTATTTTATTGCGGCAATAGCGTATGTTGATGAGATGACGGGAAACTACTGAGAAAATTTAGCAGAGTATAACAATGAGCGTTACTTATTCTGAACACGCTTTTCGTTTATTACAGATTGGAATCGAATTCGATTAGTTTTTGATTATATCAACGACGCTTGAAAGCATTTCCGTTCTTACGGCATTTTCTATTCCTCATTATGTAATTATCTGATGACATTTCGATTGTTATATTCCGTACTTATCATTAGGATGTATATTGAGTGATTATAATTAAATATAACATCGTCGTAGCTCTTTTAGTTTTCTTTCCAACATTTCAAATACAATCTGGCACATGAGTATTTGCTGAGTTCATTACAGTGTTGTAGTTGAATGCTCAGTTTTTTTTATTGATTCTCTACCCTTTTTTGATTTATACAACAAGTGCATCATCAAAGTTGATAGGGAGAGAAAAATAAGGTCACCTTGTGATGTTCCCCTCCCAAATTTAGATAAGGTTACACATAGTCCGAAACAGGTTAAGTCTTGTAGTTCTTGACTTCACATATTTTTCAGTTCTTGATTATTTTCACAAAGTAGATTTTTAAATTTAGATGATTCAAAACCAAACATACAAGAAAAATTTCACATTATTATCACTAAAATAGGATACATTATGGAAATAAATAGTTGGATTTTTCAGTTGATGATTTCAGATTACTTGATCGTTATAGATAGGAATTACTACGTAGATATTACCCTAAACCAGGGGTCTCCAACCTTTTTTATCCAAGGGCCACATTGTTAATTCTTGGGAGCCTTAGAGGGCCAATAGCAAGGATGTACGTGAAATTTGACTTGTGGGGACACACACGTCGGGGGATTTGGGGGGTGTAAAATTATTATATTTCCATTAAAATAATATGAGGAGTTTTAAGTACGTTTAATTAAAACACAGGAAGAAACAAACCAATTCATTTCATTCTAATACAAAGTCCAATTAATTGAGTGTAAAAAGGTCATAAGAAAACTTGACAATATACGAATTTACAAAAAGTTACCAAGCTAAGAGAGAATACTTATTTTTGATGAGAAGATTGCATTTGTTTTCCACTTAAAATGTCCGCCCATTTAGGATCAAACTTCGTGGTTCCGATCATTAAAATTGATTACAAATGTTCATCTGACAAAGAAGCTCTGTATTTGGATTTAACAAACATCATTTTTGAAAATGTCTGCTCACACTTATAGGTAGATCCAAAAAGCTGCTTGTTTACAGCTAATTTTACACTAATTGAGAAATTTATTTATTTATTTACATACAAAATAATACAAATTACATACAAATGGAGTGGCTAGTAAGAGAAGAGTACTGAACTCACATTTGTTGTCAAACATGTGAATTCAATTCAATTTATTTATTCACATACACACACATAAGATACATCAATATGAAATAGAAATTAATTACATCAATAAAAAAACATTACAGTATAAAATAAATAACATAAATATGAGAACACATTTCAATATTAGAAGGCAATTTATACATGTTATGTGGTGAAGAAGGGTAGAGGATCAAAAGTTCTTCCAACTATGGCTATCCATGTCATAGGAAGGCTTTTGATCCTTGGAATTTTTGGAAAGGATTGGGAAAGGGATGTGATAGAGCACAAGTAGGGGAAGTGAGCGCACTAATCAGAAAAGTTCTCTGTTAACTTATTATAGTTCTCAAAGGTACAAGAAGTAGTTAATCTTGATCCAAGCATTGATATATGTTTTTACTTTTTTTGTTATCTTGGCACAAATTTAATTAATGCATCTTCCGTACTCTTGTCAGCCTGAAATCCAAATTGATTTTCATTTATTATTTTATGTTTGCTCAAAAACAGGACTAATCTCTTCTTTATAATCTTTTCCATAATTTTTGCCAGATTACTGATAAGACTGATTGGCCTGTAATTGCCAGGATTTGATGGATCTCCTTGCTTGAAGAGAGGTTTTATTTTGGCTTTTTTGAAGTGTTTGGGGAAGTAGCCTTGCTCAAAACATTTATTAAAAATCGTGGCTAGTGGTTGTGAAATAGTGTGGCCTATTTGCTTGAGTACTGTGTTATTGAGATTATCCATTCCTGGGGCGCAATTATTCTTCAGCTCTTTTATAGTCTCTTCAATTTCTTTAGAATCTGTTGGTCTCATGAAGAAAGAATTCAGTAGAGGTGCTTCGGTTATATCATTGTTGTGAACAAATTGGTCTTTCACCAACATTGGTAATGTGGTCATTCAGCCTGTTGGCCTCAACTCTGATCCTGTTACACTCCTTTTTTCCTTCCCCGATTGCCTCATTAATACTCCTCCAAAGCTTTGAACTATTGTTTTGACATTGCTCTATTTTAACTTTATAATATTTCTCCTTCGCTTCTCTTATGAGCCTATTCAGGCACGGCCCCAGGGACTTTGCCGCCCTGGGCGAGATCGGCAACTGCCGCCCCCCCCCGCAAGTATCTCGTCTTTAATTGTTAATCCCGGGCTCCACCCCTTCCTTGAGCGATCGCCTAACGCCGGTTAACATTAGACGGCTTCTGCCGGGGCGGTAATTTCGCCGTCGCCGCCGTTCGAGCAGTAGTCTATGGACTTGAATGGAAGCTTACACACTGGAAGGCAGAAACGCCGCGCGGCTATATTGCCGTTGGCGGCAGCTGTGCAGCCGTCCACTGCCACTGCAGCTGGCGGTGTTTTTGCAGCTCTTGTCTATGCAGTGGCGTACGTGACCAAATGGGCGTTAACAAATTTGGCGGTTGTCTACCGTCGCCGCTGATCAGTCGTCTTTCCCAGTTGCTCCAAGTCAGAGGTCTTTGAAAATCAGCCTTTTAATTTGTGTCTTGTTGAAAGTTTGTAAGTTGTTTATAACATTTTTTTATTGTTATAAGTGTTTGTGGTTGACGAATGTGAGAAAATGAGTAAGTTAATAGACAATGAGTTGTTAATATCATTTGTAGAACAGACGCCAGTTTTGTGAAACAAAACTCTCGACATATTTAAGGATCGAGAAGCAACAAGGAATGCTTGGAAGGAAGTGTGTATGGTGATTAGGGGGGATTTTGAAACTCTGGATGACAAGGAAAAAACTGTAATATGTTGTATATCGCTGTCGATTTAATAAAAACGTTCATTTCAATGAATCCAAACAAGGCGATTTCTCTGCTGTCTTCTTTCCCTTCGATGGTATGGTACAACAAAAGTGGTAAAAGTTGTTGCCTTTCCATTTTGAGTTAAACACTTGATAATATATACTTTTAAAAAATGTGCAAAATACAATTAACTGAACACTCATGAAACAGAGAAGTCACAACACATTTGCGATGAAGAACTACAAGAATTATTTTGGCTACTGATCATATGTGGCGGTAATTTTGCCGCTCGATGTTTGGCGGTATTTTTTCCGCTGAATGTGTAAGCTCGACTTTTTTTCGAGTCGGCGACGGCAGTTTCGCCGCCGCGGCATAAACCGTCCAGTAGTGTGTAACCAGCGTTACTATTGTGTCTCCGCTGTGATGTGACACCACAGAGTCTCAGTAAACTCTAAAAAATATGTTTTACAATATATTTATTGACATTTAAACAAATATAAATATTGGGGAACAGTAAAGTCCAGTCAATATAGACATAAAAAAGGGGGTGTGCTTGCAATTTATATCGTAGTTCTAATTTTTAAATATTTTATTTGGATAAATGAGAGAGGTTCAGAACCAAATTCTTCATATAAAATTCCAGGTACACTTGACAACAATGCTCATTGTATTGTGAAAAACACCTCATTTTTAGCTTCAACCATCATCACCATCTATATTGTCCTCACAGTGATATTTCGCACAATGATATAAACTCATGAGATTATGTTCATACTACATATCACCCGTTAGTTGCACTTCACTTCAGTATTTCCTAGTGGAGAGGCGCGCTTAAGGACACGATCAAGGATCGCTAAGGATCAAGCTTTCAAAATGAAAAAGTTTTCTTGGGAAAACTTTTTTTTTCAATCATTACTTTTTGAGACATGAGCGCACAAAGTTTAAATTTTTGGGACAGAACATTTCAAATTCTGTACGAGATAAATCCATAAAATTCAAAGGATAAATTCTTCATGGTATTTTTGATTTAATAAAACAAATATTTTCTGAAAATATCAATTCTAGCGAAAGTTATTCAATTTACTAAAAATAACCAAAAATAGCGTTTAGTTGAGTTTTTTTTTGTAAATTGAATAACTTTCTCAAAAATTGATACTTTCAGAAAATTTTCTTGTTTTATTCAATCAACCATGAAGAATTTATCTCGTACCGAATTTGAAATGTTCTGTCCCAAAAATTTGAACTTAAGGCGTTCATATCTCAAAAAGTAATGATTGGAAAAAAATGTTTTCCTAAGAAAACTTTTTCATTTTGATATATACTGGTACAAATCGAAAAACTTTGGAAAATATCACCAGTACAAGAAAGTTTATTTTTAGCCTTTGCACAGCCTTAAGGCGTAGACTGCAACATAGTATTAGGCCTATTTAACTTGCTAAGTAATTAGAACTACAATTTCTACAAGTTTGTTTAACACACCTGCTCAATTGAGTAGAACTCGTCTGACCTTTGCTTGGGGAAATTCCTTCACCAATTCTTAAATATCTGGGGACTAGACTATTTTATGTTCGCTAGACCACTCAGATGTTCCTGGGACATTGTTGATCTTAGAAAAGTCTTCATTAGCTCCAGGTTGAAAAGCTTCTTATATAATTTTACCATTCACATTTGATATTATGAATCTATTATTTATTTGTATTTTTAAATTTCCAGTTCCTTTAAATTTGCCGCCCCCAAAACCTGCCGCACTGGGCGGCCGCCCGGTCCGCCCACCCCTGGGACCGGGCCTGAGCCTATTCAATGTGCTCCGATAAATTCTGTATTCATTTATTGAATCAGCATTTGCAGGACCTTTCCTTATTCTATCATGCATTCTGTCCCGTATAGTATTGATCTTATTATCCTTGCGCGTTATCCAGGCTTCAAAGGGCGATTTCGGCGAGGATGTTTATCTCAGTTTTGACTGAATTAATAATACCATTTAACCGTTCCACAAACTTTTCAACAAGTATATCTATATCTTCATTTCCAAAAACTGTATTCCAGTTTTCTTTTTCCAATTTTTCAGCAAGAAGTCTGTAGTTGTATGATATTTTTCTGCTGTTTGCAGGCATATTCCATTTGAAGTGGTTTCGGGATTCCGTTCATTACCTAAATGTAATAGAACCGAATAATGATCCGTTATTGAATAAATAATATTTTTAGAAAACTGTTGCTATAACTCTCGGCGGGCCGGACAAAATCCATCCGCGGGCCGGATGTGGCCCGCGGGCCGTAGGTTGGAGAGCCCTGCCCTAAACTCCCCAATGTTCCAAAAAGTAGTAGATGTTCGACTGTATATTCAAATGAGGTAATGTATAATGTTACAACAACACATATCCTCGTTATACTACCATGATAAACAGTACTGCAATGATTAATATAGAAAAGTTGAAAATGTGAGAGTGATAATAGGAACTAATCTACTATCTACGGTAAGAAAGAAAAGCAAATAAGTTTTGTAAATATGGAACTGAACAGTGAAATTTCAATGAAAAGGTCCTCCACCCTTGTTCCCTGATCTCTTCTGATGTATTACTCTGATCTCTTCTATCATAAACGTAGATAAACAGCACATTTTTCATCGATTTTTTTCGTGTGTTGAATATTTTATTGTATTTGTTTGTTTAAGCTTCAACAATGCTTAAGTTTTAACCTTCTTGAGGAAGTAAACATGAAGTAACGCCAATAACAAAAAAGAGCCTATGCCAGAGAAATTCATTTGAGTGGCAACTGCTTACAAATGAAGCCCTTAATTAGTGATGAAATCTCCAAAAATGTAAACGTCCCTATTCTAGAGAATATGTCCAGTCATTCATCGTTTTATATACAATACAACATAGTATAATACAATATGATTACGATACAATACTTCATTGTAGAGTATGATCGACTGATATTTCTCAGCTGGAATAGCTGACTGTAAGAATGGATGATGAATTATGCAGCTTTGCCGTATTGTGCATACAACACGAATAAGAAGCCGTATAACTGTGAGTATGCTCAGCCAATGACTCTTGTACATACTATTCATTCAGTTCGACAACTGTAGATCGTTAGGGACGTGTTTGGCTGGTTGCCTATCCCTCATCCTGCAAAATCTAACTGTGTTTCAACTTTCATTACAGACGTATAGAATGGGAGAACATTACTTTACAGTTTTTTAATCGTGTTTATTCAGTTCCTTATTTCTAAGTTATCGATTGCATGGATGAACAATGAAACGCTGGAGACATAATTATTGTTTCATACCTTCTGTTGAACGATCTGTAACAATTGAATATTGATTTCAACTTACTGCACGGCCTAGCACCAATGAAATGATTCTTTTTTATTATAACAAAAATTGAATACAGAAATGAACATTCCATTGAAGCTGAAGTTAGAATTGTGCATGTACGCTATCATTAATCTTCTTCTTCTTCTGGTGCCTATTCGTTACCAAATTAATGTTGGCAATCATTCTGGCAATTATAACTTTGTTGACAGCCGCTCTAAAAAGTTCTGGAGTGGTCACTGCAAACCATTTTCTCAAATTCTTCAACCAGGAAATTCGTCTCCTACCAACACCTCTCCTGCCAATAACTTTACCTTGTAGTATAGATTTTAAGAAATGATATTTAGTTCCATTCCTCATAATGTGCCCCAGATACTCCAATTATCGTCTCTTGACAGTGAACATTATCTCTGTCTACTTATTGAGTTGTTGAAGAACCCTTTTGTTGGAAATTTTGTCCATCCATGATATTTTCAGGATTCGTTATAGGTCCACATCTCGAATGATTTAAGTTTCTTTGTTGTTGTTTCAATCAGAGTCGAAGACTCAATTCCATACATACAAATGGAAAATTTATAACAACCGAAGAATCTATTTTCAGTTCAAGGGTCAAATTAATACAAAGTCGATTTTAAAGTATTCATTTCCAACTTCAAGCCGATAGAAATGAACAGTAAAGTAGAATAATTTTTGATTCCAAATGCTGGAATTGAAAATCCATTTTCATAGAATATTAGGTATCATTAATGGAAAGTGAAGTAGGTTAGGAGGAGCAAAATGGGAATAAATGTTTAATCATATCGGCAGTATTGTCGAATATTATAATGATTTTATGTACTCATACAACATTCATAATCATGTTCTGATTCAGTAAACACTCAACACTCAACAGTAATAACGTTCATGCCATGAAGAATACACTTTTTCCATGTAGAGGAACATACTTTAATACGAGGCAAATGCAAATTCAATTACAGAGTGATACAGAATGATTGGTAAATTTACTTATTGTTGTTTTTCTTCATAAATCAAGGAACACTCATTCGCAACCTGAATTTCTCTCACGAGATTGAAATATGAGGTCAGTGATCGAGATGAATTCCATCTATTTTACTGATTGATAAGCTGGAAAACGGGGCACCAGTGGAAGTGAATATTGAATTTGACATGACGGTTGTGAGACTGTGAAACGAATTCGGACCTAAATGTGCCGGTCTGGTCTGACAACACAACTGTCATGGCCGCCGACAGCCGACAACACTCACTAGTCAACATTTCGGGAGCACAGCTACACAGAATGGCTATTATGGCCGCCGCACCAGCAAGCTACCAAGCTGCAATCCGAAAAGGACTCAACACCACACTTGCCAATCGATTTTTACTCTACACACACACACACACACACACATACAGGACTACCAATCGATTTTTGATTCCCATGGGATGTGAGTGTATGCCGTGTCATTCAATTTGCGAAGATTTTCAACGAGTTTTCAGAAACTGAATTCATTGCAGCCCCCTCTCCACCAGCACTGCCAAACCGCACTGAAAAGCAATAAACTGTGATCTGACTGCCTACACATTCACTCACGCTCACACATCCGCACTCACACCAAAAATTCAAAGCATGTTTTCTGACCCTCCTGTGAATAGAGCCTTGAAATATTTGTGGAATTCAATTTGAAGCAAGTACTTCTCAATTTACTGAATGTCCTTGAGAAATGGATGGGTGATTCAGCAATGCTCAGTCTTATTCATTGCAAAGTAGAGTAAAGCATTGTCACAGTAAAGCTCCATACTCTTAGACTATTACACTAACATTTCCATCAAAGCGTTCCAGTTTTCATATGAAAAAGTTGAAAATTATTACATTATTTTCCGTCTTAATCTCTACCACAACTTAGACTTGGATAGGTGAACGTTTCTTCATCGAATTGCAACTGAGGGGTACTGAACTTCTGTTCTTGATAACATAAAGCCCCGCGCACACACACATTGATTTCGTTCGTTCGATATTTTGCCGTCCTCATAAATTCTATTAGATAAAACATGATTTCAAATAGATTATGTTTGTCAAGTTCCGTTTATCTGATAGAGTTTATAAGGACGGCAAAATATCTTGTGATCAAGAATCGATGTGTGTGTGTGTGTGTGGGGCTTTACATTTTTATCTTGTTCTTGATATCAATTTGATTGAATATAAGATGAGAGCATTTATTTCAAAATAGAAACTAAATGGTTTTCTACTGTGAATTATAGTGGAGAGCTTTTATGTTGTATCATTCTTTCATAATAACACGTTTAAGCGAGACAGGTATAGCCCAGAAGAATCTAAGAATTCAGAGAACAATTACCACCTTAATATCATACCCAAATCACTGGATAAAAATCTTGAAGTATTCAAGTATTCAATTGTATTCCTATTTGCTTTCATCATTTATTCTTACTCCGGATTGTCTTGACCAGGTTGCAAATCAACTGGTGTCTCCGATGTACGGGTTACCTCGAAATTGGATCAGAGCAAATTGAGATCGGAACGACGTCATCTGATTTGTGGCCCGGTGTCCGTAAGCGGATTTCAGTGTCTGCTAATGGAAACGGCGGCTTGCCTCAAAAGGATGCAGCAACGCCTAAAAACTATAATCATTCGCCCTATTTTTCTCTTTGTCTTGTTCCCGTTTCTTTTCTTTTCTTCTTCGTTCTCCCTACCTTCCGGACTCACTTCTCAACACCACTCTCCTTCTTTCTTGACACCTCTCTCATTCTCTCTTTCACCTGTGTAAGTATCGAGTCATGATTTTTTACATTCCTCCTCTCTCCCTCTACTCCTCCCTATTTCGATTTATACTTTTCATCTATCTAACGTCATACTTTCCCGAACTTTTGATTTTCTCTTCTCCCTTTACAATATTCCTTAGGCAGTTTATTCGTCGTTTTTTCTCTCTCCCTTTTCTCTCACTACCTTCCTCCTCTTCTATCTCTTCTCTCTCTTTTCTCTTTCTATTATTTTTCTTCTCTCCCTTTTCACTCTTCTCTCTTCTCTCTCTTCTCTCTCTTCTCTCTCTTCTCTCTCTTCTCTCTCTTCTCTCTCTCTCTCTCTTCTCTCTCTTCTCTCTCTTCTCTCTCTTCTCTCTCTTCTCTCTCTTCTCTCTTCTCTCTCTTCTCTCTCTTCTCTCTTCTCTCTCTTCTCTCTCTTCTCTTCTCTCTTCTTCTCTTCTCTCTCTTCTCTCTCTTCTCTCTTCTCTCTCTTCTCTCTCTCTCTCTTCTCTCTCTTCTCTCTTCTCTCTCTTCTCTCTCTTCTCTCTCTCTCTCTCTTCTCTCTCTTCTCTCTCTTCTCTCTCTTCTCTCTTCTTCTCTCTCTTCTCTCTCTTCTCTCTCTTCTCTCTCTTCTCTCTCTTCTCTCTCTTCTCTCTCTTCTCTCTCTTCTCTCTCTTCTCTCTCTTCTCTTCCTTGTCTCCCTTCTCTCTTCTCTCTCTTGTCTCTCTGCTATCTTCTCTTTCTTCCTTCTCTCTCTTGCTTTTTTTTACCCTTTTTTTCCTCCTTGAGGTGGACCAATTTATTTGTTCATGCAAGACCAACTTACAGTATTCTATCAGTTTTCTCATTCGAAGAGCTCTCCTCATTAGTTGTATTGACTGACTCTCGAAAACATCATTCAATATAATCTATTATTATACACATAAAACACTGATGTTCCACTTGTAAAGCTCTTGTAGCCCAAACTTTTGATCTATTTCTATCTTGACTCTTTGTCACTATCTGTTACCCTCCATCACAACTAATTTGCCTCTCGCTCAAGCTCTGTCACTCAATTCGCCACTTTCTCTATTTGCAGAATATAAATAGAAGATCGAACCTTGACCTCTTGAACGTCCTTGTCCAGTAGAACAGAAGGGGAAAGAGCCACGCTATCAACCAATCGGATGTTGATCACATGAATTTGATTCACACCTCGTTCAACCTTGAACAGCTCGCTCAAATCAGTGTCAAACTGTTTTTTTCAATCCTCATATCTCATCGTGTTTGCTTGTTGTCTTTTCCATGTTCTATTACAGTCTTCCTTAGATTTTTCTCTTAAATTTTCCAATCCGTGAATCACCTTCCACTTCATGGACCTGAATAATAAAGACACTCTTTAAAACAAAGTCTCACACCAAGTATCTTCTCTCCTTCCAAATCATCTCTCATTTGATCCAACTGATCTGCTCATATCTCTTGTTTCCACCCCTTCTATTTCATTCTCTAGCGTACAGATAAATCGATTTCCAATAATGAACATGTTTAATATGAAAGGAGCTTGAACCATTCACATCTAGATAGGACCCAATCATACCCAACAAATCCCATAGAATTTCCATTTTGATCGATAATTCTCTGATATTTACTCGTTATTTGTGACTTCATTTAATACTCAGCCTAAATCAACTTCCTGTGAGTTTAACTGAAATTATTGGGCAATTCTGTCGAGAAACTATGAGATAACTCCAACATTCTTTCTGACTTATTTCAAATTTCTCGCTAAAGAACGTCAGAGAAGAAGAACTGAAAAAGACAACATAGTTAGAAGAAGTAGCGGAGTACAACATACAACCCAACAGAGGAAATTCACTTCTAGAAAGTACACTGGAGAAATATCCTATTCTCAAGTAACAAAACCCACTCCAAGCCTACAACAGGAGAGTCAACCAAAGCAGCAACAACAGCAACAACAACCAGTTGATGTTAATAAGGTTTTGCAGGAAATTTCAAACAGTTTAAACATTCTTTCTGGACGACTTGACAGCTTGGAAGGGAAGAGTAAGAGTATCGAGAAGAAAACTAAAAAATGAATATTACAAGCCAACAAGATATTAGGATTGCCACCTGGAATGCCAATTGAATAAATAATATCAATAATAATAGAAAACAAGAAATAGAAATATTTCTAAAGACCCGAAATATAGATGTGTGCCTCATCTCTGAAACCCATTCAACTGAGCAGACTCACTTCAAAATCAATGGATATAATGTTTACGAAACTATTCATCCTCAAAATCAAGCAAGAGGTGGAAGTGCTGTAATAGTGAAGGAGAGTATTAAACACTATGAAGACTCCCAGTATTCAAAGTAATGAAATACAGCTAACTGTAGTTGGAATAGAGTCTATCAACCAGAAAATACTTGTTGGAACTGCATATTTCCCACCACGTTACAATTTAAAGAAAAATGATTACACCAGTATTCTTCATCAGCTTGGAGTTAGATTCATAGTGGGTGGAGATTTTAATGCCAAGCATAAGGATTGGGGTTCAAGACTCACAACTACCAAAGGAAGAGAACTCAGAGAGGCTATCCAGGAGCTGGGCTGCGAATTCCATTCAACAGGGACACCTACTTATTGGCCAACAGATTTGAATAAAACTCCAGATCTCCTAGATTTTTTCATAACAAAGAGAATAGCCAGTAATTTTATTGACATTGAAGATCATTCAGCTGTAATTCTCACACTCAGTGAACGAATAATAAAGAAAGAAGACAGACCAATGTTAGTTAACAGAACAACAGACTGGGAGGCTTTTCAAAGTGGATTTGGAGAATGAAATCAACTTGAATATTCCACTTAGAACAGCTAAGCAGTTAGATGAAGCCGCAGAAAATTTCATGTGGCAAATCCAGAAATCAGCCTGGAAAAACACTAGACAATACACCAGGAAAACAAAAGGATGCAATTACCCACTGGAGATTCGACAACTTGTTTTAGAGAAACTAAGGGCAAGAAGAAGATGGCAACAAACTCGTGATCCTGCTGACAAAAATATATTGAATAACAAAACACAACAATTGAGAAGAGAGATAAGGAAACTAACTGAGGAGTCCATTAACAACTACCTTCAAAATTTGACAGCTGATGCCAGTACAGATTATTCATTATGGAAAGCAACAAAAAGAATTAAGCGACCAATTCACAATCCCCTCCAATCAGAAAACCAGATGGTACTTGGGCAAGAAATAACAGAAAAAAGACAGATATATTTGCTAATCATCTAGAAGAAATCTTTCAGCCAAACAACATTCAATCTGAAATTGATCCTGAAGAAGATATAATAGATGATTTAGATACAGAGATTGATCTAGTTTCTATAAATGAGGTTCAAGAAGAAATAAAAAATAATCTGAATACCAGAAAAGCACCTGGGTTTGATCTGATTACAGGTGAAATCTTGAAGAAACTTCCAAGGAAAGGTATTATCATGCTAACATATTTATTCAATGCATCACTCCGATTACAGCATTTTCCTTCAATTTGGAAGGTGGCAGAAGTCATTATGCTGCGAAAGCCTGGAAAATGTCCTCAAGAAGCAAAATCGTACCGCCCAATATCTCTTCTACCTGTAATTTCAAAGCTTTTTGAGAAATTGCTAATGAAGAGATTGGCTCCCATCATAAGTAGCAGGAATCTGATAGGCAGAAATAGGAATCTGATTGAGGCAGAAGCACTCAACCCTGGACCAAGTACATAGAATCACTAATGTAATAGAGAATTCATTAGAGAAAAAATGTATATGCTCAGCAATCTTCCTTGATGTGGCACAGGCATTTGACAAAGTGTGGCATGAAGGACTGATCAATAAACTTCATAAAATTCTTCCCACTCCACTTGTAAAACTTTTAAAATCATACATCACTAACAGATTGTTCAGAGTAAAACAAGGTGATGACGTCTCTGAATTAAAGGAAATAAGGGCTGGAGTTCCACAAGGTAGTGTTCTTGGACCAGTTCTTTATGTGCTGTACACAAGCGATCTTCCTGAATTGGATGCAGTGACAATTGCTACTTTTGCTGATGATACTGCAATACTGGCAGAAGGGGAAACAGTACAAGAAGCAGCCACAAAACTACAGAATGCTAGCAACAAATTCAGTGACTGGACAAAGAAATGGAGAATCCGATTGAATGAGATGAAGTCCATTCATATCAACTTCACAAACAAAAATATCAATGATCCGATTCGTATAAATCTAAATGGAATGTAGTACCACACAGCAACACAGCAAAATACCTTGGAATGACTCTTGACGCCAAGTTGAAATGGAAAGAGCATATCAAGATGAAAAGGAGTGAGCTGGGACTGAAATACAGTAAAATCTATTGGCTGTTGGGCAGACAATCACAACTCTCATTGGACAACAAAATATTGATTTATAAACAAATTCTAAAACCTGTCTGGACGTATGGAATTCAGCTTTGGGGCTGCTCTAGAACATCTAACATCAATCAGATTCAAACATTCCAAGACAAAGTACTGCGGAACATGGTGAATGCACCCTGGTACATAAGGAACAGCGATTCGCACCGAGATCTACACATCTCCTATGTGACCAGTGAAATAAGACGATTGGCAGCCCATCATGAGTCACGTCTTCATCAACACGACAACACCGAAGTCATCCAACTCCTAGACAGCACTGAACTCACAAGGAGGTTGAAGAGAACAAAGCCCTTCGAGTTGGTGTAGTGCTAGTGAAGTGAAAAAAGTATAAATTAAATAAATGTGTAGCGAAAGAATTTAAAGTAGAAGAATTATAGATTAGAACTGTAGGCTTCACTGGAAGACTTTAGAAATAAAAATTAATATTTTAGGATAAGAAATAAGAGAACAAAATTAATGGTTAGTCCTAGTGACTAGTTTTAATAGAAGTAATAATAAAAAAAATCAAATTTCTGACCCGATTGGAGTTGATTTTCTTAATACATTCCATATGAGACAAATAGAATTGATAACCATTGTTTTGGTATAAGACGTATGTAAAAATTGTGCCTGGTATAACTTTCAAATGACTATCATAAACATATATCATTAATCAGATTCAAACATTCCAAGACAAAGTACTGCGGAACATGGTGAATGCGCCCTGGTACATAAGGAACAGCGATTTGCACCGAGATCTACACATCTCCTATGTGACCAGTGAAATAAGACGATTGGCAGCCCATCATGAGTCACGTCTTCATCAACACGACAACACCGAAGTCATCCAACTCCTAGACAGCACTGAACTCACAAGGAGGTTGAAGAGAACAAAGCCCTTCGAGTTGGTGTAGTGCTAGTGAAGTGAAAAAAGTATAAATTAAATAAATGTGTAGCGAAAGAATTTAAAGTAGAAGAATTATAGATTAGAACTGTAGGCTTCACTGGAAGACTTTAGAAATAAAAATTAATATTTTAGGATAAGAAATAAGAGAACAAAATTAATGGTTAGTCCTAGTGACTAGTTTTAATAGAAGTAATAATAAAAAAAATCAAATTTCTGACCCGATTGGAGTTGATTTTCTTAATACATTCCATATGAGACAAATAGAATTGATAACCATTGTTTTGGTATAAGACGTATGTAAAAATTGTGCCTGGTATAACTTTCAAATGACTATCATAAACATATATCATTAATAGATATCATTAGACATGAGACAGAATGTCATAGTGATTGATATGAAATAAGAAATTAATTCTAGTTTTCAAGTGTACTAATAATTTATTCAATCTTTCTGGTCAACCCAGATACAAAATGTTTAGTATAATGTATTTTTGGACTGTAAATTTTTGTGATCTCCATAAAAAAGTTTTCATGGCCTCATTTGGACTATTTTCATTGAAATTAAGGAGAGAAACAGTTTTGGGTTTATCCTGTTGATTCTCTCCCATTCATCAATTTTATATTTTGATTGTGGAATGTAATAAATGATAAATGAATTAATGATTATTGAATCAGTGATTGCTTGACGTGTGACACGTGCAGATTATATTATAGTCGTTTTTAATGGATGATTACAACCATGATTACAACCCAACTGAAGTCATTGCAGCTCTTAATCTGTCGGCAACAAATTACTGTGTCAGCATGCGAACAATTGGTTTGACACGTTTGATTTGTGAAGTGAATTAGCAACTCCATTAAAATGAACTGAAGTGATTAGGATTGATTGCACCCGTTGTCAACAAAGGACCACATTTGCAGTACACACTTGATCCTGGTGCTTCATATAGTTTCGCTTAGGTCATCAACGAATTGCCTACATTTCCAACATTTTCCAGTTATTTATTCCTTATCTACTTATCTTTGAATCATGAAAAAGAATGAGCAATTGATTCTCAATTGCTTGATTAATCAAGTATTCTTATTTATCCGTTCACCATTCACCCATTATTTTTATTCTTGTAATTTGAAACATACTACCCTTTTTCTAAGATAGTTGAATGAGACTATACAACCGACTTGGAAAAAATATGTTTAAAAATTTGCTTCAATAATTGGAATACTCCAAGGCAGTGTTATAAATAAATCAAATCATGAATTTATTAGTGAAAAATTCCTTAATCTGTTTATAATAAGAATCAAACTTATTTTGTACCAAAATTTAATTCTATTCCTTATTTTATCCATAGAGTTTAATGTTTTTTTTATTTTATCAATTAGATTATCCTTTGAATATTATTCTATCTCTTGTATTTTGTAATTTTACGTTTTCAGCCCTGCCGAGCACTGCTAACAACTGTACCATAGAATTTTCTCTCACTGTCACGTCATAGTTTGGTAGAGCAAGATGACGTAAAAACTAAGAGGCAAAAACTCTTCTAAATTGATTCAATTATGTAACTATTTCATTTTTCAATTTTATAAATGGTCTTTCTTTATGTAAATATTTGAAGCTCATGTTTTATTTTCCCTAAATGGGTAAGTTGAAGTTCAATATTTAAATTCTGAATCTTTGTAACCCAGGTGTTGGGAATCAACAAACATGAAGTGGACTGTAGAATCAACAAACAAGAAGTAGACTGTGTAGAGAATTTATAATACTATAGTAAAAATGACTATTATTTTCAAATAATTCCCAAACACAATATTGATAAGTGGTATGAACAATCATTATGCCTGGAAGAGTAGCTAATTCTTTCAAGCAAAATGATTATTCCCAAAGGTAGCTAAAAAGTCAATAATACAAATGAATGAACTACAATCATATTTATAACGGAATGTGAGTTTATTGTACTCAACCAGAAAAATTAATGAATGAATAACAAATTTCAAATTTATCAAGATGATAAAGAACATATAAAAACAGATTTTACAGAACAAAAAAACAGGGACTGATCTGAATATGGAATACAGATTAGATTCAATACAAAATGGATGAGTAAATTCAATGTAAATTAAAACGAGCCCAGTGGCCGTATAAAAATCTAAAATAGAATTCCACACTATGGAAAAATAACCTAGACATGAGCAATAAGGTCTATGAAAATTCTTAATGTCGAACTTCAAGTTAATCAAATCGATGAAAGATCATATATATCAAAACAGATTACACAGAGCAAAATTGAATCTGAATTTGAATACAAAATTTAGATTAAATTCAATACAACATGAAAGAATAAATTCACTATAAAATGGATAAGTAAATTCACTATAAAATGAGTGAGTAAATTTGATACAAAATGAAAGAGTAAATTCACTACAAAATGAGTGAGTAAATTCACTACAAAATGAGTGAGTAAATTCAATACCGTATAAAATGATAGGAGCCCAGTGGTCGTATAAAAATCCAAAATAGAATTCCACACAATGAGAAAAGTAATCTAGACCTAAGTAATAAGGCCTTTGAAAAATCTTTAGAAATTCTTAATAATTATTAAGAACTGAACCATTTTTCATAACGAGACCTATCATGAAATAAGTGAAAACAAAAGTTTGGAATATAAAATGAAAAATACAAAAAAACGTGATGAGGAAAATTACTCTACAACTCACTGCCGAGATGATATGTGACCTTCCCAAGGTCAAGACCGAAGCACCGTGTTTGTGCTCATTGAAGAGAATGCCAAGGTAATCAATTTCAGGATGGCGAAGAATATGAATCCAGATCCAACGAAGTCAGGTGTAAACCCTCGTTACACAGGAGAAAAGATTCATTTCTGTACCAAGAAATGCAAAGGCCAGTAACAGTCGACTTCTGCGAAGCGATGAAATTTGAACCTCATGTTCAAAGCAAACAGTTGACTCCACCCTTCGGGAATCGATACAAACAGAAGAAACTTCAATCATGAAGTCTGAAGACATAGGAAAGTCTCTTGTATGCAACAGGAGAATGTAATTAAACATGAATCATACGCAATGATGCAATCTTCAACACATTCTGAACGCGTCACTAAGTGTTTGAAAGACTCAATTATATTTCGTAAAATAACGAACCAAGACTGGAAAAACTGACATAACTCGATGTCTAAGCTGATGCACTTTAAGCAACCAAAATATTGAAAATTCCTCGATTTTTCCAATTCAATTGAAGTAGTGAAAAATTCCGATGCAAAATGGAACGTCATACGCGATGAAGAACCAGGAAAAAAGGTAGGCGTCCTATCACACTAACAATAATACCAACTATGACAAAAAATCATCATCATCATCATCATCATCATCATCTTACGTACAAGGATTAGGTTAATGCCTGTTCCGACATACAAACAGCTCATTGATATCTATATTTCAATTACAAAATTACGCTATAATATATACAAGTAGTGTCAGGTCAGTGTATAGTGTAGTGTAGTGTGTCAAGTAGTATAGTGTCAGGTCAGATCGGCAGTCACCTCCATCTAGACTGTTGCCACAGTAAAACATGTAAACATCTGCGACATCATTCCTATTTTCAGAGCCCTTCTCCCATCTTCCTTCTTCATCTTATTTTGCTCTGGAACGCTTTTATATCTAGAATGGTGGCTTTTTCCATTGACTAAGCTTTTTGCCACTCTCTATTAATTTTCTCTCTTTCTTTCTCTATATGGTCTTCCTTGACCGATCTCTTCCTCTTTTCTTTTCAATTTTTTTCCGGGTGGACAAGACTCATTAGCTGTGGTGGAAGCTTGTCTAGGGGAGTAAACCTCATAAAAATCCTGTGAGTCCAGATGCAGCAAGATGGCGCCCCCACCACTGGACTTAACCTGCGCAGCGCTCGTAACGCGGCCAGGGGATCACTCTAATCACTGACAAACTTACAAACAGCCTCGGAAATAGGACCGGAATTATTATTATTATTTTTTTTTTGACAAAAAATCAATAGAATACTATCCAAACTACAAAATAGTCCAAAAAATGTAGACAATGGCAAAAGTGACGAAAATGAGTAAATAGGAATATAAAAAGGATTCTAAAGACGTAAAAGATGAAAAAAAATGCAATTGCAAAACAAGAAGGCAGTGCATGGCAGGCGCGCGCGATTCAAACAAGCGATGGTAGATTTAACACCAGGCAACTTTCACCTAGTTAGGTTTTAAAAATGTATTTTATGATTTATCAATTTTAAACTCTAAATTGCTTACAGTTGGGTGTTCCACCAACATTTTATTATTTCTAAATTTTTATCTTCTTCTAATTCAGCCAATTAATGGAACGTAATTTGTATTTTTATTCTTAGCAAGCCTACGGATATTATCCTGTTACTGTATGTTAATACTTGCGAAAGAACATATAACTTACTGTAATTCATTAATCTTTAAAATAATTTCTTGCCTGTGTTATGTTGGAATTATGCATTGAATATTAAATTTATCATTCAACAGGACTCCGAAGATGGACAAAATTTTATTTTCAACTTAAACTCCAACAATAGACAAAAGATCATAAAACATAAAACGGAATTCAGTATTAAAATTCAAATTCATTCATCAAAAAGGCATATTTACAAAATAATAAAGTAACAATAATAAATAAAGAATATACTCCCTGCGTGGATGATTTGTCCGTGTGCAAGGAGGAGTCGAACTAAATCAGACAGTTAAAATACACTGGTTTGAATTAAAGAAATTATGATACTTAAACATAGTTTGGAATTGAAAGTAAATATGGAAGAAAAAATTTTTATGATTGCAGTATAAACATACAAATAATAATAATAATTTTCAGCTTAACGGCGCTTAAGGGTTTAATAACTGGGCAGTCATAACTTTATTATTTTAATATTGTGTGGGGGAAAAAATTGAAAACATAATAATATGGATGAATATGTGAAATGATATGCTGGCATTTTCAAAGGAAATATTCATCTATAAGGCGAATTTAGGAGAGCCTCCGAAGCCTCTGCCCCAATGAAGAGCAGCCACCTGCTCACTCTACGCTTGTATACGGCGACGCTACACCCCCCAATGACAGAGATCTCAACTGGAATGTTACGGTAAAGCCAATGAGCTAGGTGGAAACAGTTTCCTAGTTGAATTATTTGACCGAGTCATTTAACCGGGGAATCTGAATGCTGGTTTGCAATCTGTTTCTGGTTGGGTAATGTTGGATTTCGGTGAAAGTAAAGTTACTTTTTTTAATACGACATTCTCCGGTAAGGTCTCCAGAATTCATTATACTTTCGACGACGATTTACGAACCATTGCTCTCCATAAGTGCAGTGAAAAATATTCGAAGTGATCACAAACTTTCAAGAACATTTTAGTAATCTCCGATTCTGTTCAACTTGTATTCTTTCATGGTTTATTTCATTCTCTGGTTGTATTTTAATTTTGTAATACATTTGATGGCCCCAAACAGTCTTTCAATTAATTTTCTTAACCTGCTAGAGATGCATAGTTTCATGTCATTATTGGTGAGATTCACTCAGATTTAACTATATTCACGAGACTCTAGGTCCAGTATTTCCAATTATTGTTCATCTCAACATTGAGAATAGGCTACATTTGTGAGTGACATAACATACTTCTTGATACGCCAAAATGAAGTTGAAAACTCGAATGACGGTGGATAAAAATTGAGAATAATTTAAAAATAGCTGGTGCTACTGTAGTGGGAGAGCAACTTACTCTAGTTAGAAGACGATTCAAGGAACATACATAAAAAACCCAAGAAGGATGTGAATGGAAATTCAATGTGAAATACAGTTAGAAGCAGTGTGGTACTGCATGGGAATCCAAGTAGAATGAGGAGCACTTACAAGTTGGATGAAAATGTAATGGACTGTGAGCAAGAAATCGAATTGGGGTTCGGCCAAAGGCAGGTGTGCAATGATAAAAATGCCAGGGATACTTCACACTGCACTCCGCCAGTTTTATTTGTGAAGAGAGGTCTTTTTCCTAGAGACCGGACTGGCGGAGTCCATCGAAAACCTACCTAATACCACTCAATTTGCTATTCTGTTCCTCCTTCTCGTTTTTCTGTCCTTTTTTGCCCCCTCGCCAAATCTCCACGGAGCTGTTGGGTTTGCATTTGGCGCGCTGGCGCGGATTACACAAGAGCTTTCCAAAATGGAATACAGAACATTAATGCAAATGGAATTTTCTTCTTTGCGCGCTCAGTACAGGCGAGAAACTTAGCTTGAGTAGGATTTGGCGACTGGGAAGAATGGCAATGCCGCCGCCGCCGCAGACATGTTCATGCTAAACATCAGCTTCCGTATAAACGTGCATATGATTTTTCGATCAAGATTGGGCTTGTCTCAAAATAAATGAGTAAAAAATACAAGGTTTTGCTCCAAGTGGGTTGAGAAATCTTGGAAAATTTATTTTGAAGATGTGATGCGGAAGATCAGTGGAATATTGAATAATTATGTATGATGACGATGAGTAGTAAAAATCAGTAGAAGATACTGAATTCTGTAGTCATAGTTGAAATTCGACTTTCGTTCGTGAAAATCACAGTTATATTAAACAACCTATAGTGTTGTATAGGTACGCGTATCTGAAAAATGTCGTTTGCCAGTTGTAAAGCTCTCAACCAAGAAGTTGGTTGGGCCTACATAATTTTCATTTCAAGTAAGTGACATGAGAATTTCATAAGTTTGAATTTTCATTTTTTGATGCCCTTCCGGGACTACTCTTCAAAAATATAAGCCTCTGTAAATGCGCAACAATGCTCTCTCTCAAGCAGATGCAGGCTTTTGATTGGTTAAGAAATTCACACACAGGAACCGGACCTGGAACGGACTGACTGAGAGTGTGTGAAAGAGACTCAGTTTTCAATAAATACGCTGAAGAATTCACGTACTATAAAAAACCTTCTAAGGGTACGAGAAGAATAAGTAGCTCTTCATTGCAATTACTGTTTCGATCGATGCCACATGCCACTATACTCCGTACAAAATTTATTTTTGACTTTAGAGGGACATGCGCAGCAGAGAAGGCATACAGCGGTAGGGATACAACGGCGGCGATGTTACCGTTCTGAACCGGCCAGCGTTCTCTAATTTCTAGTGAGTATTCAAGCGCTCATGTCAAACTTAAGAAATTTCCTCTCTGAAAGCATTAATTGAACTGAGTATAATCGACAAATTGTCAATTGCGCTTCTACCTATGACTCTATCTATCACTGTAATTGGCTGATCTCCCTCTATTTCTCTGCGCCGCATATTCCTCCATGTCAAAAGTGATTTTGTAAGGAGTATGTAGAATAAGGTCTCGATCGATGTGACAGCACATAGTGATGAGTTGGTAACCTCGCGATTGCGATACCACTTGTAGCGCTTCCTGCCGTAGTCTAGATTCATTTAAGCTTGGAGCACTTTCAATAGTTATTCCATTATTATTAAACGAATTGCTATTCCGGTAGGAAGATCATGTTAGGATGTTCCGCCTTGCCGTGATGACATTTTACTAAATTTGAATGATAATTTGAGTTTTTGCAATGTCTTAATTCAAGTAAATGAAAATGTCAGCATGTTCCAAATTGATAATTTGTACCAAGACTGTATAAATGCTTCTTTCATTGATAGAATGATAATTGAATAAAGACCGACAACTAATGACACTTGGACTGATAAGAAGAGTATTGCAACTTTAGCATATTTATCTTAATTTGCTTGGAAACAGGGGAAATATTTTGATGGAACTCAACTGAGACTTACTCGTTCTTTTTTCAACAATCTGTTTATAATTGTGATGCATGGGAAAACAAGAATGCAAGCGCGACCGAGATCGCGACCTGAACCTCGTTCTGGTCATACCCACGAGGCTGTATGAATATCATGAAATTCAAGATATCACACAATATTCCTTGAAAATATACAAGAGCGTATTTAGTGCTATTTAGTTTATTTCTTGCTATTGGAATTGATTATCCACTAGAAACTGTGATTCATGAGGGTCGATTCTCGCAGACACAATCAACTGCATTTTTCTCTCTTTAGCTTTCGTGTGACCTGTTCACTATGACGGTGTTATAAAGAGCAACGTTACAGTATCTCATTCCATTATGTGCAGTAGAATATTCTCTGTCCGTATGAAAATGCCGAAACAAGGAATCTTGCCTAATCAGCGAAAATTGCCACTTCGAGTTAATTAAATTGTAAGATTCTCAGCCAGGCACAAAATGTTGTTACGCTCAGATTGTCTCAGATAATCCCTCCGCTCTGACGCGATTGAGACTTCTAATCTCCTATAAACTCTGTCGATACACATTCATCCACCATAAGCCTCTCTCCCTCACACTTATTTCTCGTTTTATCTCACTCACTTCTTCGTCTCTTATTCCCTTTAGTTGTCAGAGATTTATTACTCTCTTCTTTTTCTCCTTCCGCTGCATTCCTTATCAGACCAAAATGTCTGATCTTCAATTCATTTCTACGTCGGCAACAGTTTTAATTCACTCAATAACAAAAACATTCCTAGAAATAGTGGTGAAGTGGGATGAAGAGCAAGATAGAAGATTAACGATAAAAAGTTTAAAAGCAATTATCTTTTACGCGGAGAGGGTTATGTTTTATACCTTAAATAATCGCTAAAACAATTGGGAAAGTTTTTTCTTCTAATACTTTTTAATTGATTGAGTGACCTCTGTGTTGACTAAAGGTTTTGTATTCACCACTTAGTATTTCAATTATGGAATAGAAATAAGGATCCCAAATCTAGAACATGTTCCTAGGAAGGTCCTTTGTATGGAACGGCTCATATTTGTAAAGAAAGAACTATTTTCTTTATGGTTCTTCTCACTAGATATTCTGGTCTTGGGTTTGACTTGACATTGCAGCTATTCTATCGACTGTTTATACATATAAATTGAAACAGGAGACACAAGATATAAATAGATTGAAAACACTTAAAAACTTACATTAGAAACAGAAATTTTCGGAAACTGAGTTTCCTTCCTCAACCCTTGAGGAAGGGTTATATATATAAATAAATAAAAAAATAAATAAATAAATAAATATATATATATATATATATATATATATATAATGTATATATACTGTTACATAATAAATATTTATTATTTTATTAAGTCTACAGTGAGATTCACATTAGACTGTCAGCTTGAATTAAACGGGAAGCATATTATTTACAACAGGAACAAGAAGTTGAACTCAATCCCTAACACTTGGGAATCGAATGTGGAATGGGATAAGTACTACTTGTACTGTATTCAATGAGTGAACTAAAGAGAAAATGACAGAATAACCTTCGTTCAGGCTTATAAAATAGCTATATGTTTGTTAACAATGTACATAGAGAAAGATAGCATAAGATGATAACCCATGGTATAGGTCGTTTATGTTCCAAATTTCAAGCTGATTACTGTCGGTTACTGTCTATAATTACTATTATTACTGTCTTGGCCGAATGAAACGGCACAGTATAAGAGACTACCAGCGTTACACAGCTTCACGATAAAGAACTACTAGAACTATCGATTTGAGTTATTTGAAACAGCCCTATAACATCTTCTTATGCTTTTTTTGTTCTAAGCTATGAGCTCACGTTCAGAAGCCCATAAATTTCGATATTATTGCCAATATAAATTTCAACTTGATAATTGAGTCAAAACGTGTCATACTCCTCCAATTCAAAACTAGGGAAATGCAGCTTTGTACTATCTCACCCCGACCCTTCGTTTGATAGTCTCAGTGGAAGAACCCATTGTAATATCCGGATCAAAGAAATTCAGATTGAACTTTCTTAGTGCATCACACATAATTATAATCGAAGGCAATGAACTCAGAGCCATTGTCATGACTCAACCCTCTGTGAATGAGTCTCCCTCTTCCCCTATTTGAAAAGGTTGTCAGACAAATTTATTCGAGGACATTAATATCTAGCTATTTTCAAAGCTCTGGACTAGAGTTGAGGGTGAACACCATTTTTAATCAATGAAAAGCGCGTTTGAATGAAGATTGTGGAAGAGAAAGTCAGCAGAATGAAAATTTTTATAGGCGGAGAGGTGAAGTAGGAGGAGGAAAGATATTTTTAAAAAAGAGAAAAGTAGAGTAGAGGAAAATATCATATAAGCAAATAATGAAGAACGAAGCAAAAAGAAGAAGAAGAATGCATGTATAATGATGAGAAAGACACTGATAGAGGAGTGGAATTGATAGAAGAGGGAGGAAAGAAGAAGAGAGATAAAGTAAGGAGCCAGAGAAGTAATCATTATCAAAGAGAAAGGAGATGATGAGAATAGGAGTTGGTGGAGGAGGGCAAGGATATTGAGGAATAAGGTATGGTATAGCCTGTAGGATGGAATAAGAAAGATAGGAAGATGTACAGAAATGAAAATTTTTGAAGACTGTAGTCACAGTGAGAAAAATAACTATGAATGAGGAAGTAGAGAATCAAGGAATAGGACGAATAAGACGTGGAGGCTGGTATGAAAGAGAGATTAGAGGAAGAAAAGTTGCAGGAAACTTGACAATGGAGAGAAGCATGCTTTGTTTGTCAGCTCTCAAGTGGTGGAATGGATAATGGTGGTTGGGTGGGTAGGAATGGGTGGAGTGGAGAGGTGTTCCAGGACATGAAAGGATAAGAAGCTTTTTACAGGACGATGGTCACAGAAAGAAATCTCATTTGTTCAGCGTACTTCTTTATGATCACCAGCCTTTCTCTGTTGTTTTTCGTTGAAGGTCTACGGGCAGATTCAATGAAACAATAACAATGTCATCGGCTACGAGATATTAATCATTTTCCTCATTCATTAAGCCTTTATCTCACCAGTTCTGTGAAGAGTTTACATAATTTGGCTGGTAATGACAGATGTTCTTGTAAAGCAGCAGTTTCATGTGTTCATTGTCTCCAACTAGATCTTCAGTTGCTTGGAATAAAAATAGATCATAGAGAATAATATAATGGAGTATGAATTACTTACGTTAGAGTATTATTTTTCTATTGAGTTCTTACTGGTTAGCGATGAGCAGTCTAGTAGACTATGAACAGGATAAGTGGGCTCTACTGAAAAAGAGGCTTCTGAAATGTTCATTGTAAACTACTGAGCTCTGGTTCGTTTATAACCAATATGAAATCATAACAAGTCTCAAACAAAATCGGCAATGTGATATGACCAATTCACCATCACCGAAATGAACAATTTTCTGCTATTCACCATACTTCACTATATCACGTCATTATTCAAGCATGAAATCAGATATTTTTCAGAACAATTTCACTTGAAACTCCATTATTACATAGATAGTTTACTGGAGAGGCCCACCACGGGAAACATGCGTTCAACAATATAATAATAAACAACTCTACCATTTTAAGATTGAAAATGGCTTATTGAAGTTATTTGTTTAGAATATTATACAATTTGTCTTACCGAATATTATCTGACTAAAATGGTGCCGATCCACACGATGACAAATTCAGTAACAAACGCTCTCTGAAGTTCACGCTCACATCTCCAAGATTTGACAATCGGTCGCTTAGATGTTCTGCTCAATCGCTTGTTACTCACCTGCTCATCAGCTTTATCCCTCAAAACATTGATCCAAGTAGAGAGCTGTCTTCTGAAAGTTTAATCGAACATTAGAATTGCAAGAGCTCTTGAGACATCTTGCTTTTCAATGACAGTGCCTATTCACCCATGCGAGTGTCGGCATACGTAGAGTAACTTGTTCAGGAATGCCGAAACAAAGAGTGATGCACTCTAGAGATACTCTATAGCTCATCTGTTGCAGTCTCAACAGCTTTCTCTCTCCCTCACACTCGCATATCCATTCTTACTGTCGAATTTATTCTCTTCCTTTATCGATCCTTCCAGGGCTTTTCTATTAGTCCCTGCTCTCTCTCCATTCTATTAAGGTTGTAACCAGAAAACTAACCTATCAGTTACCACATATTACTACCATTTGAAAACAAAGGGATTTTTATTATTATTAGCGTATGGCTTTCAATGGTGGGAAGACTCAAGGGTAGTTCCACCCTTTTATAATCCGAAGTTCCCTAATGAGAATCATTTGGAAACTGGACACTAAGGTTATAGTGAGCATTATACTTAAAATTCACACTTTCTACTTCGAAACAGAGGGACTTTCAGGGTGATGATAGAAAGGGAGGGCTTATTTATGTAACAATAATAATTTCCATTCCTTGACAATCTTTCTGTTTATTTTATCCTCAATAGTATATCATTGTTCTCGATTTTCTTCTTTGATAGAGATAATGGAGACCATTCTTCATTCTTCTCTATCGATAAGTTGTATCTATTAATTCCCTCTATTTCCTTTGAAGCTTCTCCTTTTCTTTGTTTCTAACCAGTCAACAAATACGAGCAAGTCTCCATTCCTGTTCCCTTCTTGCAAAACTATATCTCTCTATTTCGCTTCCCTACTGGCACCCTTCTCCAAATTGCTTTTCCCTGGACGCTGCACACGTCTTTTCGTGCAACGAATACGGAAGTGAGGAGTGAAGTGGAGCGAAGCGATAGTTGAGTTTGTATGGGTGCCCGGGGGAACTGAGCCAAGTTCTCGCATCCTTTATCTTGGCTGAATCCTTTGCATCTTTCCTTTCTTATGTATGCATCTTCATGTTTCTATTCCTTGTTCATTGTAGGTGCCACATGACTTTGTGCCACATGAGTGAACAAAACTTTTTTGTATGGAAGATTACTTATTCTCTGATTCCTTTAAATCAACAAAACTGTGTAAATTATAGGATTCATATAGATATATGAAGCAGGAATATGATACTTTCGATTATACAACTGCTCCAATGGGAGAGAGTGTCAAGTGTGTTCTTCTCGTTCTGTATAACAACAGATTATTCTTATTGTTAAAATGATCTATTTCTCTGAATCTCCATGAAAATATCTAACCTCCTATTCTTACAAGTGATGTATTTTAATTACTTGTAATGTTTCTGATATCACTAAAGTCTGCAATATTCAATTGATGCGCTCCCCTACACGTTATAGTTATCCTTGACGCAGGGGTGCCGAGACCTGATCAAAACTACTAACCTACACGCCTTACTCGTTATTTTTGCACCTTGAGTTAGAAAAATATTCATCAGTTTTCTCCTCCTAATCCACGAAAGCACTTACAACACAACAAGACGGTATCCTGAACATACATTAATTCTCTCTTGAAATGATTGCATGTTCTAGTGAATTAGAAACTTTCCTCCAACAATCACACAATCAGAACAGTTCTCAGAGACCAAATGGTTCCAACTCCGCCCAAATGCATTGAGTGAGTTCTTGTTGAACAGGTTGGCAACGCTGATTTCGCTCAAAGGAATTGATCGGAAAACACGTTTCACCTTGCGAATTTAGCCAATAAGCTTTTGATCCGATAAATGCGGTTCTGGCGTTGCGTGCTACATTCATAGCGTCACCTTAACGAATAACGTACGTGCTCCTTAATAGCAAGGCGCAGTAGCTCTGTTAAGCATTTGTTACCCAAAGTAATTAGTATGGTCTTGAAACAGAGGATATTTGGTCACACGAACTGATTAATTATACATTACGACCTCCAGACATGGACTTTTTTGATGTATCAATTTCTCAATTTCACCGTTCAACAAGTAGTCATCTATCAACAGAGAATGGAGAAACAAGGATTTAGAAAAGAAAAGTTTTTGAAAATAAAAAATAAGGCCTGGTGGATGAAAACGAGTAGGACAAGTAAATTCTCGACCATCATCAAGATACGGGTTAACCGGAGTGAATAAAACACTTAATTGCAAGTAAATGCTTGTGATTCCAGTAAACCGTGAATAAATGTCTCAATTGGTGTAAATAAGTGAAATTAAATGCAAGAAAATACTTGTAAATTCACAAGGTAGCCTGATCGCATACTTGTCGTGCTTGTTTGTAGTGCATTCAACGGAATAAGATGTTAACAAAAAAAAAATGTTTTGATTGGTAAATTATCAGGTAAAAAGACTGTGGATTGATTCACATCTGTCCAATAGATTTTGATTCAAATTTTGAGAAATGAAAGCCCAAAAACAACCTTCACAGCTAATAATAAGGAGCCGGGCTGCTTGCGTTTTCTCGTGAATGATACTACTTGCAAGTAAACCGTCAATTCTGCAAGGGAGCCATTTTGAGTCAACTCGGAACTTTATTCACGTCCATTTACTTGTGGTTTGAATATTATTTTCAGCGATAAATAGCGATGAATTGAACTTGGCTTGCAAGTCAAGTACTCATCCTTTCATTCCACCTGACCCATTGAGTATATTCAATTTGTTATAATATAGACTGGACCTACCACTTTAATTAAAATAAAAATAAAGGTACACCCGTTGAAAAATTTAATACCAATTGAAATTCAGGAAGAGCTATGTGACAGGGCCCAGCAAATATCTAGAAACCAAACAGGCGTCTAAGCGTCTTGGTTCAGACATCGCAGTATTAAAATCGTTGCAGTAGTATTTCGTTAATACTCAAGCTGTGCAACAACATATCATTCTGAATTGATTTGCCTTGAACAATAGGCTACAAAATAATCTGTTATAGCGTGCTGTTGCAGTAGTTGTGGACCCTATAGATAATATCCAGTCTGCATTATTCATAATATTGTGGTCAAATAAATGAATTGACAGAATTTCAATTCCATCAGAGCAATGTTGAGTTACTCGAGAGTCCTAGTATTCAGCAGTATACAACAATCCTCTTCCTCATTTTCTGGAGTAAAAATTGTTTACATGAATAGGTTCACCGGTTGAAATTTCGGGATTTTAATCAATGGAAAATTGACATGAAGCCAATCAAACAGGCATCATCTGTTCAGAATCAATCCAATTTGGAAATGCTTAGGCCACCTGAGCCCCCAACCTGTCAACCCCAAGCCCTTTTTCCAATTAATAGGGACAGGTCAGCGCAGAGGAGCGTTGTAAAAACTAGAGTCATTCTCCCTTCTCCTCACGATCCAATGGAATTTCGGCTTCAGACAGGAGAATTAATTAGAATATGGACCACTCTCAACCACCCCTACTCTCTTCCCCAGGACGGACCACCACATATCGACCTACTTAGGTAACAGAGCAGCTTTCAGGCGGAATCAGTTATTGGATTTCTGGTTCGAGATATTCCATCAATTATTGGGAGCAGGTGTGTTTTCACTAGTCGGCTTAAAATACGGTATCATCGTATTTGGATGGAATCGACTAAATTTATCATTAACCCAGTTGCGAAGCTTGTGACCTGATTCAACAATTTGAACAAGTATCAGCCCTATTCCAGTGATCACATTAACAGCAAAGTTATAGGTAGAATCATGATTGAGATGAGATTGGTTGTTTAGAATGAGTTTAACGATTGAAGTATTAGTTCAAGATGGAATTATTTATTATTAAAAATATCAGATAGCTTTGTGACTGAACATTTTCTGTACCACTAAAGGAAGGAATGTTCACCCAATGATAACAGGATCACACAATATTGATGTAATTATTGAATTCATTAAACTGATGAATCAATATAAAATTTCAACTAGGCCTATATAAATGATGAATATCATCAAGTAACTGAATAGGTAATTGAGATTGGGATGCAATGACATTTTTGGAACTTATTTCCGAGAACAATATTGAGAATTTATATTTTTAAGGAAATTGTTGTATCAGTTATTTTGATTCTCAAATCAAATATTTATGTCTATTTAAAGGTTGATATGATGAGATTATTCTGATGTCTCCACTAAGAGATTCCATGCAAAATACTATAATATGCTTCTTTGGTATTTTATAAAGCAGATAGTCGTTGGAATGACGTCACGAATTAGAAATGAAGTCAAATGTCGAGTATCTGGATGCATGAAGTCACATGACGTTCAATGCAAGGGAATGGGGAAGTTACTAATTGTATTGACACAGCTGTGCTGCTGGTGTTTCGATTATAGTTCGTTTATACTGGATGGAGGAGGCTCATGCAAATAACTCTGTGCGATTATTCAGAAGGTACAGTCTAGTACTGTTCCCATTCCGGAAAGGTTGATCTTTGGTGTTAATCACTATCTATATAAAATATCGGGGCACCGAGCTTCGCTCGTTATTTATTTATTGATAAACAGAGCATAATTCTTCAAAATGATTGGGAAAGACAAACAGGCACAGCCCAAAACTGTTTCTTCCCCGAATTTTGATTTATACACTATTAATGGTCCAAAAAGTAGGTTATGTTCCATACACTTGAATTCAGGTCCAATTTTCAGTCAAAATATTTAAAAACAGAAAAGTTCTAATTTAGATTGTTTACAAACCAAATTGAATAACAAAATAACACCCACTAATCACTTAAAACTGTAAAATAATGGTTGACCAAGCGAAGTGAGGTCTAAGATTCAAGTCGACGGTTTGGCGTTTCTATTAATGATTAAATGTTTAAATGTTTAAATGTTTAAATGTTTAAATTTTAAATGTTTAAATGTTTAAATGTTTAAATGTTTAAATGTTTAAATGTTTAAATGTTTAAATGTTTAAATGTTTAAATGTTTAAATGTTTAATGTTTAAATGTTTAATGTTTAAATGTTTAAATGTTTAAATGTTTAAATGTTTAAATGTTTAAATGTTTAAATGTTTAAATGTTTAAATGTTTAAATGTTTAAATGTTTAAATGTTTAAATGTTTAAATGTTTAAATGTTTAAATGTTTAAATGTTTAAATGTTTAAATGTTCAAATGTTTAAATGTTTAAATGTTTGAATGTTCAAATGTTTAAATGTTCAAATGTTTAAATGTTTAAATGTTTCAATATTTAAATATTTAAATGTTTAAATGTTTAAATGTTTAAATGTTTAAATGTTTAAATGTTTCAATGTTTCAATGTTTAAATGTTTAAATGTTTAAATGTTTCAATGTTTCAATGTTTCAATGTTTCAATGTTTCAATGTTTCAATGTTTAAATGTTTAAATGTTTAAATGTTTAAATGTTTAAATGTTTAAATGTTTCAATGTTTAATGTTTAAATGTTTAAATGTTTAAATGTTGAATGTTTAAATGTTTCAATGTTTCAATGTTTAATGTTTAAATGTTTAAATGTTCAAATGTTTAAATTTTTCAATGTTAAATGTTTAATGTTTAAATGTTTAAATGTTTAAATGTTTAAATGTTTAAATGTTTAAATGTTTAAATGTTTAAATGTTTCAATGTTTAAATGTTTAAATGTTTAAATGTTCAATGTTTAAATGTTTCAATGTTTAAATGTTTAAATGTTTAAATGTTCAAATGTTTAAATGTTTAAATGTTTAAATGTTCAAATGTTTAAATGTTTAAATTTTTAAATAATAAATTTTTATATAATTTTGGTGTACATGTAGATGTAATGATAAGTTTTGTTTAATTAAGAAAGGGTAACTTTAAAACATCCAAGGGTTTCGCAGCTGTGACGAGAAAAACTAAATTTACACATGAAGAATGGATACAACTTGACCAATTAAAAAATACTAATATAAAACTCTTTCAAAATCTTGTAAATAATAATCCATTATTATTGATAGAATGTACCAAAGAAATTGAGCTCAACTTCTTTTCAATTTTCAAAACCTTAAACAAATGGGCTGAAACAAATTATCCATTAATTGTTGGTGTTGATTGTTTCAATGTTTTTTTTGAGATGACTGCCACTAGTCTATTGAGTAATGTGCTGGAGGCGGATAGTCTTGGATTTGTATTCGCGTACCGTGGCTATTGTGAACTTAAATTCCTCAACATCCCTGATGCTTCTGATAGTTCAAAATGTCCACCTGAAACCCCATTAGGATTTTTCCCGGGCTATACAAAACTCGAAGTTTACTTAAACTCTATGATAGAACTTCGTCACATTATTCAAAAGACTGATACAGAAAATGCGAAGATATACAAACAACTTCTCTCAACAATAACACAATCCAACATTGCAAGCTCGAACGGAGAAATTATGAATGTTTTGAAAGTGAGTATGAATATTTACGATAATACAATAAAGCGATTTCTTTTCAGAACAAACTTAGTTACACAACGGGTTTTTGCTTGGAAGAGGGAGGGAAGTACGTAAAATTCCAGCCCCACCAATCAAGATTTGAAACTATGGAAAGATACGTCCTGGTGACCAAAGATACAATACTTATGCTTAATGGCAAATTATTAGCGAATATAAATAAATTAAACTTTAAGGATTGTAAGTTACCCAATATTAAATGGTATGACGGAGTACCTGGTTGTGGGAAATCCTACTTCATAGTTTCTAAGCATAATCCTGGAAGAGACCTTGTCCTTAGTCAAACACGAGCTGGCATAAAATCTATTCGTGAAGAAGTGGTTAGGATAAATACAAACTTCTGAACAACTAACTAAGCACATAGGAAGTCCATATTGAGTGAATACTGATTATTGGATAATTTTCATAAAAATATAGTGCATCAGATTAAACTATGGCCAAGCACACCTGAGGAGGCGCGGCTTGGTGATACAAAGTGTTGATCTTAGGGAGATTGCCTTATCACACCGTTACACGTCATGCCCGATTCAGTGTGTGTGAGTTCTTCCATCAAAACCAATAAGCAAGAAGCATCTGAATGCAAAATGCCGCATCGTGCCTCCTCAGGTGTGTATCAAAAGCTGAAGTTTGTCATGAGATGCATTAACTATTTGGAGGTACGAAGTTCGCCGGGCCAGCTAGTTATCAATAAATACCGGTATCGATATTGTTTTGATAAAAATATTCAACCAACATATTTCTTCTGTACAAAATCATAGAATTATGGAACACTTTTATGTCATTGCTGTGAATGGTGGACAATTTATTGAAATATATCACTACAGATTCCAGCCTTTTATTGAAGTTGTTTGTCATCGAGAATTGTTTTTAGTCTATTACTTAGTAGTTGGTCACAGCTTCAAGTTGTTTATTTAGTCTATAGTAAGCTACTACCAGAGAGATCAAGTAATCTTATTATATTCCATTATCTCTGCTGTTACTACTAAAGCAGGTGGTCGGATAACGAAGCACACGATATGATAGTTCAACAATAAATATCTCAGCTTCCTGAGGAATGGCCGAACATAATTTATTCAAACAGGTGGTTAAACAACGGTAGGCCACCATAAATTATATTTTGGTTTGAAAGCCCTCAGACAAGTGAATGTTTACGTTGGAGCTGATCATTTAGTGGGCTGAAAAACACAACCAGAAGGAAAGTGCTCATCTTTATTTAGAAAACAAGGCAGCCTCTTCCAGTTCATTGTTTCTCGACATAATCCAATTTAAGACGCGCTTCGCTTCGTTCATTTTGAATCGCCTTTGTTGTAGCTCCACTCCAACACAATCTATTTAGCTATCCACGGAAAATTTCGCCTTTATTCCTTGTTCGCCAACCTCAAAGCAAATGCAATTCAGACTTCTTTCTTCATATTCTTGCTCTCTATCAATCCCTCTCTCCCTCTCTCTTCCTCCTCACCGTACGCCACTTACCCTTAACACTTCCTCTTTCTTGCACTTTACTGTTACCGACCAACCCATAACCGGCAGAAAAGTTTCCACTTTTTTTTTGTTTCAGAAAGGAATGGATAAATTACTATTTGCTCAGTTCCCACTATTTTGTAGTTATGAACACTTGGCGTCGATGAGCAAGAGAAGGGATGGGTGAGATGGAGTGAGAACATAAAAATGATGAGTGGAGGAGAGGAAAAGAATGGGTTAGCTGTAATCGAATCGATGTATTGCTAGGTTATCAACCTGTGAGTCCTGGTTTCGATCCCTAGTTTGACCCACGGATAGTAAGAGAATATTGTAGATACTAGTTAGTATATACCAGCCTTGGGTCTCATCAAGATGTTTTCCTTGAGCCATTCCGTGTTTTGCATAACACGTCAAACCAGAGTACATGATTTGGATAAGGGAAGGAAGGTGATGGAGAGGGTAGAGTAGAAGATAAGGAAGAAGAGGAGGAGGACTAGGGAAAGAGGGAGGACGAGAAGGAGGAGGAGATGAAGGATGAGAAAGGGGAGGTGGAGTAGGAGGAGGACGTCGAGGAGGAAGAGAAAGAGGAGGAGAAAGAGGACTTGGAGAACTAAGAAGGTGAGAGAAGGAGAAGAAACTTCAGACGGAAAAAAAATTAAAAAACGAAGAACCTAAACCCTTGAAAGTTTTGGATTGAAAGGATAGGAAAAAAGAATAGTTTGAAAGAAGAAAGATACATAGTGCAACAAATTGAGGAGTTGGAACGAAGAAGAATATCTGAGAGCGTGGAATAAAAAGAGCATGAAGGTGTGAGTGAGTGGGTGTAATGGAGCCTTCACGATGTTGCAGTTAAACGGAGAGATTGATGGATTGCACTTAATTGGTGTTCTAGTAACATATTACCACTTTCTGTCAAATAGCTGAAATCTGTTTCAATGAAGTCGGAGGTTTCCGACCTACTTAGATACAGTGATGAGTCGAATCTCGTACTGAAGAGGCTCAATTAATCATTATGATAATCACACATAATACTCCAATTTCGGCAAGTTCAATCACACTTATTTTTTCAATCGTGATTTAAATCATCGTTATCACCAGGTTTCCAATTGATCATTGCTCTATGTTCATTGATCGAAGTTATGTTGAGGAAAGATTAATTCATATGATTTTTGTTGATGGGTTATCCCTCAGGCAAGGCTCCACCTAGTCTGGATACTTGCCCTTTGTACACACTGATTGAATGATTCATTGAGGTCTTTGGCACCGGTAAACGGAGGTAATATAGAATTATTTTTCAATTAACATTATCGTCAATTACAGTCTGAGGCAGAATAGTCTCAAAGTTTATGTTTCAGATGTATTTGAATATTACTGATTGGAGATGAATAATGATAATTTTTTATATTCAATCTTGTAAATCGGGAAGGATAATTATAATCTATCATCTTTAACCTCGTAAATTGTAAAATGAATCATGGAAACTTTGGGCAACTATGTTATTTTGGAAGGCAATACATTCCTTGAATAGACAAACCAATATATTGAACTATTACAGTAGCTAGATTACCCCCGCAAAAGCTTAAGCTTGAGCCTGTCTTTCCGGAATTAACATCCATTATTTTTCTCTTCATGAATGAATAATATTATTGTTCTGTTGTGGGCGATTTTTCTATCCAATCCTGGAACATCAGTCTATCACTTCATTCCAGCTATGCGGACATCAGATATCATTTATTTTGGATCTTCACCTCAAGAAGAAAACAAGATCGTTCAGTCTGACCAGAGAGTATAGCATGTAATACATTCATATACTCTCTGAGTCTGACATCATATTATATTCAATTTCCAACATGCTTTAAAATAATGAAAAATGTATTGGCAGATATGAAACAATATTTTTGTGCAGCTAGCGAATGATATTGTGGTTGGTGAGGAGGGGTGAGCAGAGACCGATACTTGACCAGCAACTCAGCTGCGTATAAATAATCTGTGAAATGTTATAAGCAGCACGCGCGCTCTGCTCTACAGACATAGTTCGTAATTTATTGTTGGCAAAAACGTTCGTAATAATGGTGGAAAAATAAGTGCCATCGGTAAGAAGAAGAAGAAGAAGTGGGAAAACATGGCTGAGGAGGCGAGAGAGTAGAAAGAAGAGGAAGGAGAAGAAAAGGGTGAAAGGGGAAAGAAGGAGAAGAATATGATAGGAGAAGAAGGAGGAAGAAAAAAATAAGAAGAAGAATAGGAAGAAAGTAAATAAATCAACAGGAGTGGAATAAAAATGAAGAGAATCAAATGAATATAACAAAAAGAAAATAGTGAGAATCTGATTATGTATGAGTTTGAAGAGGAGAAAGGAGAAAAGAGGACAAGTTCTATAGATGAATTGCAGGTAAATTCATTGGAATATGATCAATAAAATATTGATGATCATTATTATACTGAAATTCATTTGGACTGTACCACTTACAAAATCGAACAATGAAAAGGGATAGAGGATAGAGAAATTATACAAAAAGAAGATAATTGACAAGAATCAATTGATGAGACAGAAAATTTTAAGTAGCTTAAAAGTATGACACATGTTTGGAAAAGGAGAAGGAGAGCGTAGGAAATGGGAAGAAATAAGAATGGGAAATGTCTATCGACGAGCAGAAGGTGAATGTAGCCGAAAAGGAAATAAAACCAATATGAAACGAGGACTAGAAAGTGAAAGTGAACAATGACAGGTAGGAAATAAGCATGGAGATTGAAGAAGATGAAAGTTCATACGGAAAAAAAACATAGAGCAAACAATAGATGGGAAGAGACTATAACAAATCATAACGATGGAAAAGAAAAAGAAGAATTATTAATAAGAAGTGGAGAACGATAAATAATGAGAAATTGTAGGTGTGAGAGAATTGAAGAGGAAGGATAGAATAAAGAAAGAATGTAGTTGGGGATGCAGTAGCAGAAGAAAGAGCAGGATGAGGAGGAGAGGATTGAATAGGAGAAAGAGTGAAGAATTAGTAGCGAGGAGAAGTAAACGTCTTCAATAACTCTACTCTAGTGATTATTGTGAAACACACAAGAATGCTGTCAAGAAAAGCCTGTTGTAATTCTTAGCTCTGGGATCGATACTAGAGAAAAATCTTGTGGCTGCTGTGTGCAAGCCTCTTGCGTTCTAAAGAGCGGAAGAAGATGGAAAATGGAGGAGAGGATTGATGAAGAGCGGAAAGTGGAGAAAGATAGTTGCCTCGAGAGCCGATCAATCTTTGTCATACGCTTCTGTCGCTCGGGATAAGGCAGTGAGATGGCCACGAAAGATCGTTCCTATACTTCTACGCTCATGAATGGTCTTCAAAGGAGAGATTCGTTTCATAGGGTGCTTCAACGAATAGTAAATACTGATTTCCGTACAATTCTCCAACAAATCAATCAGTCACTTGTGGAGCAAAATAGAAAAGCGCACTCCATAGACGACTTTCATGAATGGTTGTTGGCTGTAGAGGTATAGGCATTGAAACATTTAATGTAGTAGTTAGAGGATAAGTCAATATTCAAACTGTCAGCATACCTTATAAATAAAATCAATTTGACCAATAAATTCATTTTGAAGAGAATTTCACAATATTGATGTTACTGCTTCATGCATACGTGAGACGCCTTGTATTGAGAAAAATAAATAAATCAATAAGCAGATTCTGTAAACTCTTGAGAAACATCAAATACAGACATATTAATACGCATATAGATATTAAGAAGAGATCAGAAAATCTGGTGTGGAGCACACACACACAACTTTCCTTGCCGTTATGAAAATTGATCACCTGACGCTAGTGTTCCCGCGCATCTCAAGTCTACTATTCAAAGATTTGAGCCAGCTGGTGACAGGGCAATAACGCTGGAGACACACGAATTCAGCTTACACTTCATAGTGAATGATTTAATAGAACCAACAGTTGCCAACAGTTTGCTTTATTGGATAAACACATTTTCTCAAATTTCGAGCTTATTTCCAATATTGGGGGAAAATGTCACTGAACATTATTTGTAGAGATTTTTATGCTCAATCTTTTCCACTTGAAATTTTTTGTTTAAATTGTATCTGAAGCCTGATAATCGGGAATCTAAAATCGCACTTTGCATTGATGTGGCGGAGCTCCTGAAATTTTTACAGATATAGGAATTGTGGCAGTTGATAGAACTTATCAATGACTATTCTAGGTATACATTTGATCAAAATTGTTGGAGCCGTTTTTGAGAAAATTGTGAAAAACCCTGTTTTTGACAACATTTTCGTCATTTTAGCCGCCATCTTGAATTGCATTTGATCGAAATTGTTCGTGTCGAATCCTTATAGGGGAAGGACCTCAAGTTCCAAATTTCAAGTCATTCCGTTAATTGGGAGATGAGATATCGTGTACACAGACGCACATACACACACACATACAGACCAATACCCAAAAACCACTTTTTTGGACTCAGGGGACCTTGAAACATATAGAAATTTAGAAATTGGGGTACCTTAATCTTTTCGGAATGCAATACTTTCCTTACCTATGGTAATAGGGCAAGGAAAGTAAAAAAGCAAGAGGTATTTTGTAATATGCTATGAATTTTCACAGAACAGCATATTTTTATCAACTCTGGTATTATGATTATAACCTACTTATTCTCAATAAAGTATTTAAAGATATTATAAGTACTTTATTTATCATAATATATATTTTGTAAGAGGAACTACAGCTTAGATCAATCAGGGAAGAAACATTTGAAGATTGTGATTAGCTCAAACGTACTGAATCTGGAGCAGAACTTTATCGTTTATTGATCAATGAGGGCTTCTATTTCTAATCACGCCTAATGGATTCCTTTTCATCAACTAAGAACGTGGCCAGCTTCATCAAAAATGCTTGTCAAAATATTCTCAATACACATCCAACTTCATTAGCATGATGAGTCTCATCGATTACCAACGAAATACCAACTCAATAATATTTTCTTACCTGGATGGAAAATCTTGATACATCTTCTTCCCGATTCAAGATGATCATATAATATGATCGATCTATTGACTTTGCAACATGAATAGAAGCGAATGGAAATAAGATAGTAACTCATAAAGGGACTCTTCGTGGAGATGCAGTGATCTGGAATGTTTTTTTTTTCAATAAAGCATTTTTTGTTATTATGCAGCATCAAGTGGGAAGCATATCAAAGGAACTTCCCAATAAGTCAAAATGGAAATATTCACATAGACTAGACCTTGATGACATTTTCTGGCATGAATTTGGCTTAAATCATTAGAATGCTGTCTGGTTGTATTAGTGATTAGCCTATTCCGTAGTGGATGACTGTTAGACGTTATCTATTGGCCGGCTCAAAAAAACCGAAAAAAAAAATCTTATAAGAAGAAATTCTAAAAATTGTCATATTGCCATATTTTCGGAATGGTTTTGATTGTTCTGAAGTTGTTCATGTGAGTTTCTTATTTCTGGTGAAGCTATTATTTTAAAACCCACATTTATAGAAATCACCAAACTCGCACCAAATTACACAGATATGGGTTCAGCGAGTAAAATGAAAGTTCTTGCCAAAGAGCTGAATGCCTTCCATCGCACGTTACACGGAATTTATCACAAATATAAAAGATCATTTTCCAATGAATGTATCAATCAAATTCAGTCAAAAATCCTACTCAAATTATGGAACAATGTACTCTTGCGACCACATCAACACAAATTTGAGAAACAACATTATTTCTCATCAATTTGAGTTTCCATTATCTAAATGCAACATATTTTGCAACTTGTACCATCGTCCACTTCGAACTGTCAGCTGAACTGTTGTCATTCATCTTTCAGTTGATATTAAATCATCAACTTCATCGATATTAAATCTTCTTCGATATTGAATCTTCAACCATCTTCAAGTTGAAGTTTTGATATTTTTAAGGAATACTGTCAGTAAAAATTGAATCCCCCATAGAGATATTGTCTACAGACTCATTGGTTACCAATGAATGAGAATCAATAACAATCATAATAGTTTCATAAATCTATATTGAAACAATTAACGTCAGTTCTATTGTGGGTTTGTTGTGATAGTGACGGTGGCAGTTTATCGATTCAGTAGGGAGGCAATTTGTTGTGAATTTTGCGGACGAGTTGTGGTGCTTTGCTGGAGTGCTGGAGTACTGGACAATAGTGACGGCTCTGTTCTACTGGAAGTGGCGCAGATAAGAGCGCGACCTCGCTCACCAAACAATGCAATTCTCCAGGAAGTGGTCGCTGGAGAGCCCTGTACAACCCCCTCCCTTCTGCCACCACCCCCTCACAACACCGCTGCAACTCATTGTTCGCCCTCAGCAACATCCTCTTGTCGCTGCCTAGACGCTCTGATAGCCTAATTTCAATTGTCCATGTTTAGAGCAGTCACAAAACTGCTTTTCCACGTTTTAAAGCCGGAAAACACCTGAAAGTGCTGTGGAAGCGCTGTTTTGTTATCAACTGGGCCCATCAGGAAAAGGAATAAAATTTCAGTGCGGAGAACTAGAAAATTGAGATCAGAATTATTGAGAGAGAGTTGCAAAAAACGATATCAACCAAGTAATATCATCATTATCTCTCTTGGAATCAATATATTCAATTATTTAACACTCCGTCCCCCTCCATCTGTTAACCCACAACAGATCACTCCACACATAATTATGATGTTCCTCAATTTTGATACAGGTGAATGTCATCAAAGGTCATGATAGTTGAATTATGATTGATGTAATACTTTCGAAGATTGAACAATGAACTTCTCTCAATGTGTTGTAAAGTAATGTGGTATATTTGAAGAACATGCTTACCTCATACATTCAGTGACCAATAAAATCAAATCTCATTTTTATAATAGAAAATCCAATATTAAGCGTAGAAACTGAGGAATAGTCTATTCTGATCGATATCAAATGGAAGTAATAAAGAGAACTGCTGAATTTAAAGAATTCGAGGGAATTGAAATCTCAAATCCCATGGTCTCATAGAGTGGAAATCAGTATTGAAAACTACTAAATGATGGATAACAATAGAAATCCCAAAATTTTACTTCCTAAATAATCCTACCAAAGCTGCAGATTGAAATATTGGGTTCTGAACATTCCATCCAAATTCCTTTGTCAATTAACCTTTTGTTGCAAAAGTGAATATTTCACACTCAACAATAGAACTGCTGCGCGGGGAGATACATAATATATGTAATAGAGAACTTATACACCAAATTATAGAGAACTTTATGCTCTATAAGTTCGTAATAAGCAGGGATTTTTCCATCAATAATAATTGAAATGGTATGAAGCCGAGAAGAGAAAAACCTGGAGGCAAACGTGTTTTTTTCGAACACCTTGAGGCTCGGATATCTCTACAATTTATTGTGAGCGATATTGAAAACGTTGAATAGATTGGAAACGTTGGAAGAGATGAATGCTGTAGGAAATTGTGTACGATTTAATTTGTGCAGGTTCGAGATATATGGGAAAAACAAAAAAGTGATAAATTGTGGAAATTCATTCTATTATTGACACTTTATATTTTCTACTTCTATTGATGAAAATGAGCTTTCAATAATGAATGCTTTCAACAGCAGAATGGAAAACTTCAAAGAATATTTACTGTATATGTTCATCATAAATCTCGTTTGATAGCTCATTTGCGAGAAAGATTTTATCTTAATCCATGACAACTTGAAAACATACTTAGTCACAAAAGAATAAAAGTAACTGAGATATTATCTCATGACAATGTGGAAACTCTACATTCATACTTTAGAAAGTAAATCACTTCAGTAGGGATTGAATGAAACCGTTTGACATGACAAAGTGAGTCGAGGTTTTTGTAGCGAAGTTTCCCTCAGATCTACTCTTCTTGTTTTTCTTCTCGTTTTTCTTACTGAGCGATTCCATCTCTGCAAATCGCTCTTCTTCTTCGTTCTCACAGACGTCGTGCACTCACGCAAACTTGCATGAACCAAACTGCCATACTTCCTTTGCGCTCGAATTATTTATGACCAATGATGCTGTTCAAGTACATTTGATATGGATTATTAGTAGGATGATTCTGTTATGAAGGCCAAAGTTCAAGCGATTTAAAACACTATGAAAACAAATACTCAATTTCAAAGAGTTGGGATGGTTGAGGAATGGAGCATTGAAATTTAGAAATTTGGTTATAGAGGCGATTGAATATTGAAGACACTATGAGCACAAATATAACTTTGATAAAGAGTTGGGATAATTGTGGAATGAAGCATTGAAATTTGGAAAAAGATGCAGAAACTCTTTGAAACTCGAAATCTTGAACTAATAAAGTCTAGACACACTGTCCTTGAAATTTTCCATGAACGGTTTTGGAGAGAATAAATTATTCAATTTCCTGCTAAAAGCTGCAGTTGATGTGAAGATCATAAGCGAATAACACCCTGGTTTTAAACCAAGATGATTTCATCAATAAAGAAAATCATTGATATCAGTTCAAATAATATAGTCCTTGATTATGGAAAACCTTCCTTGATAAATAAAAGAAGAATCACATAACAAACGAGTAAAAAATTTTCATGTTGAAAATATAATTCTATTATCGAACATCACAGTATGCGAATATCGAAATCTTTGGTTTGCTTTATTTCTCATTTGTGAAAGAGAGAATTGCTCTTGGTAATTCAGTTCAATGCAAAAAGTTGAATAGTCCCGATGAATGAACTCTGCGACTTGATGACAGTAATCTTCCTTGAAGATTAATTGACAGTCTTGATTCCCCCTGAGCAATATTTGTGGAGAGTAAAGCCTACAATGAAGAATAGAAGTCTATTACTAGGAGATTACTGTTATGTTGAACAAGTATTCGTATTCTGGCTCTTACGTTTCACAACTCAATAAATCTCATCTCAGAGTCAATGAATGTGATAAGATATTTTTTATATCATATGAGTTTCTAGGATTTTTTCAAACGAGATTTCATAATTCACGAATAATAATTTATTATATACTGTAATCTACAATTTGGATTTTTGTGCAATTCGAATGATTTAAAGTTGAATTCTCAATTTTTATGATTTCGAATAGTTGTACGTCGTGAATGGAGGGTGAAATGCTTTATTCCTCAATGGAGGGTGAACTGGCTTGCTCTTGTTCCGTTTTAGAAAGCGTGACCAAAACAAAGTATTTGGGTGTCACTCTGGACCCTCATTTAAGATGGAATGAGCATATAAATAGTATGTGTAGCAAAATGAAATTTATGATCCACAAGTTTTATAATTTGAGCTTACTCAAAGACAAAGGTCTAAGTAAAATGGTATACCTAGCATATGCTCAGTCAGTCTTCCAGTATGGAATTAGGATGTGGGGTGGCGCTTTCAATGCACATTTTAAAAAATTGAATGTTATTCAAAAGGGTATTCTCAAGGCAGCCTTGGGAGTGCCCAGACGATACCCTTGTCACCAACTTTTTCTGGAATTTTGAGTTATGACAGTCAGACAGCTATATATTAGAAATCTAATTAAATATATCAGCAATCATACAGATATCTTTACACTGCATCAAACTAATTATATTTTCAGATCTGCAAACAGATATATTGTTCCTCGAACTGACTTTACTATATGCAGAAGACAATTCAACTACATAGTAAATAAACTAATAAATATTATTCCAGAACATTTTATAAAAAGAAAACCCTCTAAAGCACTTAAAACAAAAATTGAGAACTGGACCAAGACCGAAAATGTTGTCAAAATATTTTAATTCTAGGCATTTATCAATTCTTTATTATCATGTTTTATTCAATTATTCCCCTCTTTACTATCTGAAATTGTCTATCAAACTGGATTCAATTTATATAATGTTATCCTGCACTGATTCAAATTAATTATTTCCCCCTTTACTATTGAAAGTTGTCTCTCAAACTGAACCCAATTTATATAATGCTATCCTGCACTAATTTAAAATTCTTGATAATCATATAAAAATGAATATTTGTTTAACGAATTATATTTTGTTTACGTTTAAGTTTATGCTATGAACTACTCCACTATCATGTTTTTTTCTTTATCTCTTTTGAAAGTGTATGCAAATTTTTGTTTGAAGTGTTTGCAATTTTTACTTTCCTTGCCCTATTACCATAGGTAAGGAAAGTATTGCTTTCCGAAAAAAATTAAGGTACCCCAATTTCTAAATTTCTATACGTTTCAAGGTCCCCTGAGTCCACGAAACTGGTTTTTGGGTATTGGTCTGTATGTGTGTGTGTGTGTGTGTGTGTGTGTGTGTGTGTGTGTGTGTGTGTGTGTGTGTGTGTGTGTGTGTGTGTGTGTGTGTGTGTGTGTGTGTGTGTATGAGTGTATGTGCGTCTGTGTACACGATATCTCATCTCCCAATTAACGGAATGACTTGAAATTTGGAACTTAAGGTCCTTTCACTATAAGGATCCGACACGAACAATTTCGATCAAATGCAATTCAAGATGGCGGCTAAAATGGCGAAAACGTTGTCAAAAACAGGGTTTTTCGTGATTTTCTCGGAAACGGCTCCAACGATTTTGATCAAATGTATACCTAAAATAGTCATCGATAAGCTCTATCAACTGCCACAAGTCCCATATCTGTAAAAATTTCAGGAGCTCCGCCCATCAATGCAGATAGATTCCCAATTATCAGGCTTCAGATACAATTGAAACAAAAAAAATCAAGTAGAGTAGATTGAGCATGAAAATCTCTACAATTAATTTTCAGTAACATATTCACCTTGAATTAAAAATAAGCTTTAAATTCGAGAAAATGTGATTATTCAATTGCAAATTATTGTTGATTCTATTAAATCATCCATTATGGAGAGATAGCAGACCTCATGTGTGTCTCCAGCGTTATTGCCCTGTCACCAGCTGGCTCAAATCTTTGAATAGTAGACTTGAGATGCGCGGGAACACTAGCGTCAGGTGATCAATTTTCATAACGGCAAGGAAAGTTGTGTGAGTGCGCCACACCATATTTTTTTTGTTTCTACAGTTACTTTTTTTCTACTTTTCTCAAATTGGAGTGCTTACTGAATGTTCGTTGCTAGCGCACAAACTTTGTTTTGCTGGCAACGCCAATATTATATATTTTATTATTATTTAGTTTCAATAAAAGCTTTCGTATTTTTATTAGTAAATTTCTAATGTATGAAACTGAATTTTGTTTTCCATGTTTTGTGAATTATTTATATGAATTTGGCAATAAATTTGATTTGATTTGATTTGAAAGATCAATATGCTGTATACTAACACCCTGCAAAAATGCAGCTTTCCCCTGATTTGTTGTGTATCAATGTCTTTATTGACTGGGCTTTAAGTATTGAATGAATCCAGTCCAGTGACCGAACTTCCAAAAAACAATCTCAGTACTCACCGTTATTCTTTTTGCTTTCTTAATTACTAGTCCCCCCTCCACCAATTTCCTACCAAATTCATGTTGACAAAGTCGTAAAGTCTATGAGGAGCCCCTCCCCACTCATGATTCCAAAGAAATCTTGGATACGCTACTGATCAGGAGAATCAATGAATCTCTCCCAAACAAAGAATACAAAATTAATTTCTGGCAAGTCTCTCAATATTGTGCTGATCTGGCAGACAATGTCTAGAAGTTGTTGCTGTTGTATAATAAGCTTCCGTTGCTTACATTGTCAGTTTAGTTGGATAATTTGATGGTTGGAGATCGGTCGGTCGACAGAAGCGTAGGATGATGAATTATTTTCGGAGAAAGAAAAGTTTGAGCTGAGTAGCGCGATGCCGTTAATTGCACAAGTTGCAAGGCGCTCGGATCGGGATCGGGATCGGGATCGGGATAGGGATCGGCTGCTGCTGCCTGTTTAATTGCAAACATCTGTCCGTTCCACTCCGCTCCGTCGCAGTTTGTTTCGTTCTATTGTTGGCCAACTCCCCATTGATGGACTTCGGACTTGGTTTTGCCTGCTTCACGTAATTAAAGCGACTTAGCTGGCTCACTACTGAAATGCTGCCAAGGAAAGGCTACTCGACACACAATACGTAATTATTATTGTTGTTAGCTGACTGCTGCAAACTTGGAAATCTCGAGATTGGCTCGCGGACGATTGATTGTTAGTGGCTGACATGGAAGGAGGAGTAAAGGGGAATGGTGATGAAGGTGGAAAAGCAGCGGAAGAAGAAAGCGATAGAGGACGGATGGTAAACGAAGGGTACGAAGGAGATGGGATGGAAAAGGAAGAGAAGAAGTGGGTTCAGGAAGAGATGAAGGTGGAGAGAATAAGTGGGGGAAGGACTGAAAGGAGGAATTGGAAATTGAGAAGGAATTCCTGAAGAAATAAAACTAGGTGGATGACGATAAGTATTACAAATCGGATAATAGATTACACATCCTTTAATTACAGTAATTGAAGGTGGAGGTAGAAGGAAGAGAAGGAGGAGGATGAGGAGGAGGTGGAGAAGGAGGAAAAGGATGACAAAAATTAGAATGAGGAGGAGGAAAAGAAGCAGGAGAAGGAAGAGAAGAAGTCGGAGGATGTATGATACATCTTATACTTCCTGACAAAAAAACTCGATTCAACGCAATCATTTATTGATTAAGCAGAGCAAGATCTAATGAAGAACTGGATAAATTGTTTCGACAATCCACAACTCAGCCCTTATCTGCCTCTTCCAATCACATCAAATTGTCTCAAGTTACTCAGGAGAAAGAAGCTAAAATACGCTTTTAAAGATATCGGATGTTCCAGGAGCTTTCTTTGCGAATTAAAAAGAGTGAGCTGCTGAGAAAGGGTGAGCTGTGTTGGCAGTTAAAAGCCGTGGATACTTCCATTCTCATGGTTTTCACCGACGAAAAGGAAGCAGCTATATCCATATATCTTGTCTGAGAGCCACTATTAGGGGTGAAATATTCAGTCTTCATGTTATCTAGACTTGGAGATTGCACACCATTCCACAAAGACCTCTTGACTTGGGATCTCATCACTTTCTCTCATTCTATTTCTTGTTATTCTTCCTCTCTTCTACACTTTTTCTCAACTCTCCCACTTGCTCACTTGCTCACCAAAAGTGAGTTTAATCTGCTGAAAGCTTGCTAAGATAAATATTGCACATTTCAATCTGTTTGAGGCATTTCTGTCAGTCTTTTTTATTATCACTCAGCAGTTATCCTCTCGCTCGAATTTCGGTCGTTCTATTCAGTGCAACATTGACAGCGCAGTGATGACAGCGCTATTTCGATTTGGGAGCTATTACAGTTTTACATTGTACAAGAAAAAAATACAAAGTGAAGACTCTCCCATTCAACTTGGATTCTGGAAGATACTGCTTGAAACAGTGTTCTTAAATACACTAAAGCATATTATATGGAATTGCATTCCTATTCATTCTATTTTAATATAGCAGTATCATCCCATCTTGTTCTACAAAATTATTGAAAGAAGAAGAAACAGCTCCCATTTATAGAGAGAACAATAAGGCGGATGAAGATTTGAAAAAAAAATCTGTTAAGACAATTATTTTATTTGATCCGGTCTCCAGCAGCCAGAAAGACAGCATTCGTGCTTCGTAATTATCATTGTGAAAAAGTCTTATAGGTTCTTTCAGAATCATGTCAGGTGTTACTTCCTCAATGAAACCGTATTGGTTCATCAAGACAAGAAGTTCCTGTTAAGGCTAACGGAAGAGAAACTACGTTGTCTGTGTAACATAATCTGCTAGTTCTTCCGAAGTTTTTGGAGCAGCCTTAAAATAACACACTTATCAATATTGTCACGATATCCTTCTTTTTAAGGAACTAAAATTGATAAATAAATTATAGGAAATCAAATTATAGAAAATAGAAATATTTCTATCATGAGAAGCTGTTGTAAACCAATACAAGACCTAGCTAATATAACTACTGCTATTATCTCACCTTATGTTTATAATGTTTCACTATATATCTTTTCTTGTATGTCATTTATATATAATAATGAATTTATTGTGCACTCTTTTCCATATAAAATTATTGTTACAAATAGGAATATTATTAGAAAACTAACCTCATTTAGTCAACATGTTTTTAAAATACGTCAAAGGAGCACAGCCTCATAAATTATTTAGGTACCTGTCAATAAGACAAGAAGAATGTTCTTTATTTTTCATATTTGAATTTATAAAATATCTTGAAGATGTCGAATTAGAAAATATTGAAAGACAACATGCAATAAAATAAATAAATTAAAGTAGTGTTTACTCACCGGTATATAGTAGTTGAATTGTGGTTATAAGCAGACAATCACCAGTCAAGCGCTTATCTTTGTACCGTTATTATCAAAATTAGCCTCCCTTGCTATTGCTTTATTTTCTTTCGTAGAATTAAAATTTATTTTTTGTAATTATTTTTTATTTCCTTGCACTTCACATCACTGTATCACATGGCTTGTGCCAATGTTATCGTAGGTCAGTGATTCTTGTAATCACCACGTGAATGTGATGTCTGATAAGGAAGAAGCTAGCTTCATACGGTATGTTCTAGTGATAAGAGGTTCGACTTTTGTTTGTATTAAAAAATATCCCGGTTTCAAATTTATGTAAATTGCTGATTTTGAATCACTACATCTGGGAACTACTTTCTTTATTTGCAAACCTCATTGTGACGAAAGCCATTTTGAATTAATTCAACCTATCAGAAGCCCGGATTTATTTAGTCAAGGGTGTATGAACTAAGTATCTTGAAGAATAACCACTTCCCAGATGATCATCTAGCGGTAAACAACCATGGTTGAAGGTTCCCCGTTTAACTGTTTTAAATGTTAAAGTAAATGTCTCAAATAATTGTAATCTGCACCAAATACCGTCACTTATATATTTTTGATTAATTACGGAGTGAAGTGAAATATAAAAAATTAAAACGTCACCGAACTTAGCCGCCGACACTCTGCCTGTGCCACAACGTGAGCGATCCATATCCGAGGTCCAGTCAATTTTCATCCGAAGACATCGAGTGAGTAATTTCATTTCATCATTTTGTATTGGGCCCAATGCACAGTGCAGTTCATCGATAAAATATAACAAAGCGCTAACGACGAATTATTTGAAACTGAGAGTCTCCGACAATACATGAAATTTGTATTAATTGTAATCTCATTCCTTGCTTTCCACGCCAGCCCCCTGAGTCTCAGTCGCTCAAGGCTAGTAATTAACTTATTTTTTAACTATTATCAAATCTCTCCAATTCAATATCTGGACTTTGTTCAATCAAATATCCTGCTAAAAACTTTAAATATAGTAACTCTTCAAATTATCATCACAGTGTTGAATGTGTTGTAAACATTAGACTGTGATTTTTTGTATAAAGTGTGGATTTTTTTGTGCGCATTACATTTGCAGTTTATTATCAACTTATAGCAATTCATTTTATCCCGTGTTTGGCAAACTCACAAGGTATAGTTATAAGACGAGCAAAGGTCTCCCTGAACTATATTATTGGCTGTGGGGGTCAGCCGGAAGTGTTGAGCTTATTGATATATTCGCAAACGCCACGTTACGCCACATTCCATCATTTGTGATTGGATATTATCTTTATATATATATATTTTTTTTGAGTTCTATGAAGACGGTGTAATCGAGTTGAAAAGAGAGAATAACTACCTCCCAGACCGATTACTCCGGACTCATACCACTCTTTCTTTGTATTGGCCTTCCTGCTCCCGGGCGGAGGTGAACCTCAAACAACGTGGAGATCATTGCAAGAGGTAACCCCCCAGGAAGCTCATTACAATATTTATGCCACAATTTTTAGTCAAGTAATGTTTAGAGCGAATTAGAGTGAAGAAATGCAAGGAACTTTCAGAGTGTCAAAAGGATTTAGTTGGATGGAATCAAACCCCAAGATTTATAGATATAGAGTGTGATAATGCATCAACATGGAATAAATAAGGCATATGATTTGTCAACAGCCCATGTCCACTTTGAGGTTAACAAAAATTCCTCATCTAACAGCTATCAAATAGAACTATACAATTGCATCACAGACATAAACCTCCGATTTCTGAAAATCTTGTAATCTTTGTTCGAAAAATAAAAATAGTTATATTACGAAGCAAAGGAGTAGTTTAGAACTCGCCTGCCTTTAGGAAACAATCTAGTCTTTATAATGTCAATGAAACGATACCGCTTGGTCAGAAACTGAGTGGGGAGATACAAATTGAAAGTTTCATAAAAAGTCAAAAGATTTTTTTTAAATTACAGTTTATATGAGGAATAAATTATAGATTTCTGAAGGAACGTTCTTTTTTATTATCACTGCTACAAGATTCTAACAGTGAACTACTTTATCAAGCAAGTAACACGTGCTTCAAAGGAATTCTCATCAATGAATTTTCCAATTGGACGACGTAACGAACGAACGAACGATAAAATTCTAATTGAAAAGTGACATTGGCAGCAGGGAGCGCGATCGGGCCTTTTGATCATCGTTGGCTGATAGGAAAAACTGTCATTAAAAAATGTTTTAAGAGTGAAAGAGTGAGAAATTGTTTGGAAAGATTCTTTTGGTGTTCTTGTCGAATTTATGACTGACTGAATGGCACTGAAGTTTCAATGAGAGAAGTTTTCGAACGAATTAATTAACAATCTTGGACTTCTCTAATGACTACGCTTCACGACAAATAATATCTTGTCGTGGGAGGTGAATTGAATGATGAAATGATTATTATTATAATTTTGATTTGCCCATGTTGCCAATTATCTGTATTTGAATAGCAATCATCTTGCTGGATGAGTCACCTTGGCAAATTGAAAGGGCAATTTGATTTTCATTTAAATTGCGACTCTAATTTAGGAGTGACATGGAAGGCCGCACTCATCTACTTTTCAAGTGGGTAATCGATTTGTTCAGCATTCAGTCTTAAAGCTATGAGAAGACTTTTCCAAGAAATAAGCAAACGTAGAATTATTATATAATCGAGTAAAGAGCAAGAGTGAAAGACATCCAAAATCTCAATGGTTTAAACATCATCCATTGACACACATTTCAACTTCTTATTGCTGGTCTTGACCATTTCTGTAAGCTGCTCAATAGTCAGTACTCTTGGCATACGTGATCACTAGCTCAGACGATAGTCAATAGTATTTATTCCAATTCAACAATCACAAATGAAGTAGTACCGTTTAAACTAGAATATGTATGCAATGACATTTGCAAAATCAGCTGATTCAGTCTGTTTCATATTGTTATTGTTGAAAATCTCTAAACGAGATTCACTACTCTTCTCTCTTCACTATTGTCATTCTACTGATTATATTATAATATGATACTTTTTAGATTGATGAGTTGGAATACTATACTTCTGATAGCAAGATGATTGCTCTTGAAATACAGATTGCTAGGGTGATATGAATGGTTTCATTCGTGAGGACAGTTGTTGTTAGTAACCTTGCTGATAAGCTGATCGGTATCCTTTTCAGTTACTGTTAGGCTAGTCGCGTACTGAGACACGACGCGACGTGACCCGAGTATGCTAGATGAGTTTTTTTTTACTGAAGGTGATGCCTACATGAGCTCTAGGATTGTGCGTGGGTAATGAGGAGGATGATAATGAGAAATGAATGAACCTACAGTTTTAGGTGGGTTCCGAACAACCGTGAAGCGATTTTACAACTTATGAATCATATTCAGAGTTGGCTCAAGCGGTAACCTTGCCAACGGGAGTAGCAGGCGCATGAGTACACTCTCCATCTAATCACCTCATTAGGCTAACTATAACTAATTTTACATTACAGGCTCTAAATTTACCGATGATGGATATCGGCTCATTTCCATTGCTATTAATCAATTAATTCCAATTTAATAATAATTAAATAGATTTATTCAATTTGTGATTCAAAGATTACATAACTAAAAAAGCCCAACCAAACAGAGTTTTTTCCAAGTGATCCGTAGCTTCGTTGTAAGCACGCGCGACTCATGAACGATTGGTTGCGGGTTCCAGACCAATAAAACACATTTTGTTTTGCTGGAATTTTTCAACTCTGATAAAGATTATCTTCGCAATTTTGACGGAATAGTAAATAATTATTCTATTTTTGACGTTTTCTGAACATAAGGAGATTGCATATCACAACACAAAATTTTCCCCGGTGCAAAGATAAGTGTATGTACTGGTAGGCTATTATAAAATCTGAAATCAATAACCCATATTGAGAACTACATAACCCATACAACTTTGCAAACAGTTCAAGTTTGGTTAACTTGATCAATACTTGTAAATAATATCAATTAATTTTTAAAAAATATATTCAAATTTCTATAAAATCGATTTTTAAGATATTCCCTATACTGTTACATTGTGATTTGAAACATTTGGCAGATGGCAAAACATGATATCTCTGACATCACTTGCAAAAATTCTCAATAGTTAATTTAAATAAATTGTTTTATCCCTTGATATTTTCTATTTAAATAGTCGAGGATCAGCTGATTATATTAGTGTAAAATGGGTAAGAAAAAATATTATAGATAATGTTTGCAGCTATGCCAAACTTACAAATAGCTCTCCTGAAAAGTTTACAAATCATGACTTATCAGCTTGTGTCATCTACCCACAGATTTATTCTAACTGAAATTGAATAACAATAGATGTTGTCATAGCATTTGATTTCATTTATAAATATGTCAGCCACTTTATCAATGGGACTACTTATTAGCAGTCAACAGACTGATTCTTATGAGGGTTGACTGCTGGTTTTTACTGCACATAATTAACAGATAAATTTTAAAATATTCTCCATTTTACAAACGTTTCTCAAGCGGTAGACTATAAGTAACACGAGAAAAAGCTGCAGTTAACTCCTTAAAAATGGGAGAAAAATAGATTCTTGGTTCAAGGCATTTCATTCGTTGTGGAACTTTGAATATTAAGGTTCGCTTTCTTCTTCTAATTCTTCTCGTGATAAGAGAAACTGGGAACAGAAAAACCCAACTGAATAGTAATTTCGAAGAGTGTCTCACTACTTTTTTCACTTTCACGATTGAAGCGTATGTAGATTATTTCGCTAATAGCCTATTCTGTTCATTTTTGTTAGTTCCTCCTCACTTTAGTTACCTCTTCATTCTATTGTTTGCTTCTCGTTTTCATTAATTTTCATTTTCATACATAGGTAGATATTTGTTTTCCAAATGGAAAAAGAAAACAGCACATCCAAGAATAAAGATACTTCTCTTGGAGATACATCCACAAAGTAAGCTAGCACTAAGCCAGTGGAAAGGTTGTTAGAATATTTGGTGATAGTCAAGGTCGTGATTTGGTGAATGGTTTGTTTGAATGGAGCCATACCGGAAAATTCAACTTGTGGTTTCATCACGCCAGGTGCTAAATTAGAACCAATTGTGAATAATATTAAGAGTGGTACTAGTAATCTTACCAATAGTGACCATGTGGTTATTGTAGGAGGAGCAAATAATGTATACTGTAATCAGGCCGCTAATTTTTTAAAAAGTATACTTTCCCTTCTTCAGGTGTTGAGTTTCACTAATGTATTGATTTCAACAATACCTATAAGATATGATCTACCTGAATGGTCATGTGTAAACAGAGATATGAGAAAAACTAATAGTAAAATAAAAAGGTATTGTGGAAGAATGCATAATGTTCAGGTGATAGATCTTACTAACCTTAAGAGGGAACATTTTACTAGGCATGGGCTACACCTGAATTGGAGAGGTAAGAAGAGGATGATGGAAAAAACTATTGCATTGATGGAAAATAAGATAAATGAAGAAGTTATTGGTCTTGAATATGACCTCAACTCCCCGGAAAACTAGTGGTGGGTCCTGTTGATATAAGTAGTATTAACAGAAAGGTAATAGAGATTGAAGGTGAAAGGTAATAGGTAATGGAAGGTAATAGAAAACAGGACCGTAGCTCTAATTTTCCACTATTAAACACATACAACTCCTTCTGAACACAATCATAGTAGTAATTTGAAGTATTCTCACTGGAATGTGCAATGTATTAGAAATAAGTTGGATTCGATTGACTACTATTTACATTCTGATAGGATTGATATTGCATGCTTGGTTGAAACCTGGCTCGAAATTGATGAGGTGGAGTTATATTGATAAAATGGCGAATAAGATGAGTAAAGGACTTTTTATGCTGAGAAAGTTGAGAACGATAGTGAACTTACAGGTCTTAAGAACTGTATACTTTTCACATTTGCACAGCCATCTGTCCTATGGTACTTTAATTTGGGGCTCTCAGAAATATAGTATTAAATTATTCAGGTTGCAGAAGAAGGCTGTAAGATTGATTCGTGGTCTTCCGCACAGAGGTCACTGTAGAGAGAGTTTTAAATCCATTTGTATTATGACACTTCCCTCATATATATATATAATATATATATATATATATATATATATATATATATCATTAATTGATTTGGAAATTTTCATTTGTAACCTATTCAATGTGAATGGTACAACTATCCACACTCATTTTTTGCAATAATGGTAAAAATTTTATCCAATGCAATACATTTCTAAAATTTTTTATTTCATTTTAATAAATTGAGTTTTATCAAAGTGATTTTCAAAAATTACCTATGTATTAAATTCAATAATGAACTTTCAGAAAAGCGAAATACTTCTTGATCTGTTTCTCTACTAATATTCACATACAAAACAGCAATAATTGATATGAAATTACGAGAAATTTAGGTAATAGAATTGCCAACTTACACACTTGAAAAACAAAAATAAATTTAATTGTTAAAAATGCCTTATTCAACATAAAATAATATAAATGTAGGTATAATATCAAATCTATAGTATTCTTAAAAAACAAATTAACTCTTTCTGTATTTTTTCAACTGTCAAGTAACAATAATATTTCATCTTTTTCATATATTGGTTATCACATAATGCTAAATATCTATTATACAGTACAATAATACGGAGCAAATTCGATGATAAACTAAATATAAATTATTGCTCTTTTCAAAATAAAAAAGTCTTGGTTTTCATCAACCAAAAATAAAAAATAAATATGATTGAATAAAATACTCCCAAGTTGGTATAGCTTGAAGTGATTTTGTGTTTTCCATCTACATAAAATTGATAAATTCCTGTATTATGCAAGCTTGTTGGATTTTTAATATCATGAGCAGTATAATAAGCAGGTATCATAAAAATGTTAATACAAAATAGTATCATTCTATTATATGAGCCCCATGCTCACTCCTTTGACTCATTGAACAATAAATTCTCCTGCTAGAGAGACTTTAGAAGCTGGCATATTACTGTTAGCCCAGTCTATAGACATAAAAAAGAGGGTGTGCTTGCAATTTATATTGTAGTTCTGATTTTTTAATATATTATTTGGGTACATAAGAGAAGTCCAGAACCAATTTCTTCATGCGAAATTTCCTTGTGCTAGATACAAAGTGGCCCAAAAACCTCGTATTTTCGGCTCATTTTCCAATTCTCAGCTATTTCTACCAAATCTCGTAATCGGACAGACAAATTATCTCTCGCCTTTTTTTAGATTATAAAATTCTGAATAAAATGAGATCATTCGTAACCCTCTATCTCTAATGAGTACTGAGTTATAATTTTTCAAAAATGAGTGAAATTTGAAGAAAAAATCAATTTTGATGAATTTTAGTTTTTGATCAACAATATCTTCCGATTGTTACCATTTAGATGTATAATTCAAAATACCTCTGGGAGTATTTTTGTGCTCTACAATCATGATCTCATATAGATAGGTCCAGGTACACCTGACAACAATGCTCCTTGTATTGTGAAAAACAGCTAATTTTCAGCTTCAACCATCATCACCAACTACATTGTCCTCACATTGATATTTCGCTTAATGACATAAGTTCATGAGATTATGTTCTACGAGAATCACCCGTTAGATGCACTTTATTTCAGTATTTCCTAGTGAAGAGGCGGGCTTAAGGACACCTCAAGGATCAAAATTTGAAACACTTATAACTTTTGACACAATGCTCAAATTTCATCGTACTACACTTCATTCTTCTCGGCTCGTCAAGGCGGTCCAAAATCATGCATCATAAGTCAAATTTGGTCGAAAAATGGAAAATTTATTGTCGAATGTACTTAAGCTCATATTCCAATAAACAAAAAATGGCCACCCTGTATCTAGCACAAGGAAATTTTGCATGGAGAAATTGGTTCCGGACTTCTCTAATGTACCCAAATAATATATTTAAAAATCATAACTACAATATAAATCGCATGCACAAATGTATATAGTGACTGGACTATGTATGCGAGCATTAGTTTTATTGCAAACGGTTGCATCATAAACCAAAAGTAACAAGTGTAACCAAATAGAGCCACAAATATATAATAGGTGTAGCCTACCATAAATCGTTTCACACAGACTGCTTATGTTTACTCCTGACATGATTCCTAAGATTTGTCGATCTAGCTGAGCGAAAATCACAAACTCGACACTTGAAGGGCTTTTCCATAGTGTGAGTGCGCATATGCGACTTGAACACATTGGAGCAGGAGAATCGCGCGTCGCACTCGATGCACTGATAGGGCCGTTCGCCAGTGTGCATCCTCAGGTGCACTCTCAGCCGATTCGAGTCTGCACATCGATAGTCGCAATGTTCACATTCGTACAGCTTCTCTCCTGTGTGACATCTCAAATGAATCGTCAGTCTAGTTGATTCCGAGCACTTGTAATCGCAGAAAATACACTGGAAAAACTTTTCCTTCTTATGTTTCGCCCGATGATGACTTCTCAACAGCTTCTCAGAGGGAAAATATTCACCACAAAGACTACAAGCAAATTTTTCAGACGAGTCAATATTTTTCTCATGGCCTTCCACTCTCTCATGCTTTTTCAAAAGCCTTTGATTAGTGAAAACTAAATAACAAACGCTACATGTGAACGTTTGTATCCCTGTTGGACGACTTTCATCTTTTTCATGGAACATTCTATTATGAACCATCAACAACTTTTGACTGGTGAACTTCTCTTCACAAACGCAACATGACAAAGATTGTTCTTCAGTGAGACTGTTCCCTTTATGATTTGTACTTTCATGATCTTTCAAGAGTTTCAGATCAGCAAATTTCTCATCACAAACACAACAGGAGATCCCTGAATTACTAAATGTGCTATGAATCAATGTTTTGTGTTTATTCAAAAACGTTTGATTGGTAAAAACCAAATTACAGGCTCTACACGCTAAAAGAATATTCCCTTTATGACAACTCAAATGATCAGCAAAGTTTTCAACTGTGCTGAAAATTGCATCACAATGCTTACAATTGTAACGCTCTTTTTGGCATGTTTTGTTGTCATATGCCCAACAAGATTTTCTGTAATTGAAGTTTTGAATTCACACTCATCACAATCAAAAAACCTCTTACCAAAATGTTTTTGAGTATGTTTCTTCAAGAGATGGCGTTTAACAGTTTCATAGTTACAATGAGAACATTTCAAAAGCTGCTCGTGTGTCGATAAATGAGTTGCAAAGTTTGTGGCATTGAAGCAGCTGAATTTGCAGAAAAAGCACTTAAGCAGTGTGACCTTTGGATTTGGGTTAATGGGGAGCTGGGGATAATAGTTGGTACCAGAGTTGCCTTGACTTGAGTCAGAATCTCTTAACTGGTTTGGGCTGGGTTTGGAATCGCTTGACCGAACTGGACTGGGCTGATTTGAACTAGGTTTTCCTTCCAAATTTGAATTATCTGTAACGATAGAACTGGGATCATCTTTTGATTTGTAATCATGTGGATTGACAGCAATTGTTAGAGGGTCATCCAAGACAGGACCCCCGCTAATGGGAACAACAGTTGAGCTATCACCCACATTTGGAGAGGTATTTATTCGCATATCTGGTAGGACAACTGAACTGGGATCGAAATCCGAAGAAGGCTTATTTGTATCACTTGGACCAATAACTTCCATCTTCCTATCATATTTACGTCTTTTTGATTCTAAGTTTATATTGGAAGTAGATACAATACTTAGAGGATCCACACCAATTGATGTTTCTTCACCTATTCCTTCTCGTCCTTTGCTTGTAGATATCCTTTTGTGAACAATTAAATCAGGCACGATTAGCTCATCAACTTCAGTATCTGAAAAAAGGACCATTTATGATAACTAATTCGCATGGATTATTTCTATGCAATCAATGAAAGTATTCTGCATATTTTTCACGATTGTAGAAGCAAAGAGAATTAATTAGTGTAAGAAGATTAAAAAAACTATTAGAGAACGGTTTATTTATTTATTCATTCATTTATACATTGACAGATACAATATCATTCTCAACTATGAATGATTGGGAAAGGAACAACAGGTTTAAAGCCCAAAACTTGGTGTAGAGAAATATCTATGACTTCCAGTGTAACATCAAAAATTTAATTAACATAGCAGAAAATATTTTGAATATCATGTCTGGTATAAGTACCATATTGGAAAACTCAGTATCTATCATTATTATTCAATGTTCATTAAATGGTGTTTCATAAGGGTATTTGCACCTCTGTAATAATCTATGAGAACTAATTCATTTTAGATGAGAAACAATAAGTGATTTCTGGGAAAAGCAGATAGTAGGAACAACATTCATTGGAACCACTGATAATTCTATTCCAGACACTCTTAAATATTAAGAACTCTAGTGAGATTCAGTTCAAATTGTCAGCTTTGTTGGTCTTTCATAAGAAATGCTGATGGTCTAAAGTGTAGCTCACTACAGTTTTCAAGCAAAGTGAAGGTAGCACTTGACAGAAATATTGAATAGAATGAACCTGCACTTACCAATAGGTGAAACATCGTTAGAGGACCAAACACTTGAACCTGGTTGTGCCAAGAACTCATTCTAGAGAAAATACAATAGCAACATAAATACTGGATAACAAAGTCAAATAAAATACATTCATGAGTCACCCAATTTCATTTTTTTATGTGAATTTCATAATTTCAATCATTGTAAAGAGTGTCAACAATGGATCATCATTTCTACAAAAACCTTCGAACAGGCTCAAGGAATAAAGTTCATGGTCGATTACAACAACTGTGATACAACTTTCTTCTACTAATACTTGTGATGTCACTCAACATGATTAAATTCAGTCATTTTGACAAAATTTTGAAATGCAACATTGCAAATATACAATTTGGTCCCTTGAATGAAGATTACAAGCTTTTACTCTAAATCTTCATTGCTTTACTAGCTTTTAAAGCTCATCCCATACAGGAATGTTCAGTTGAAGACTCAATATCCTTCAGTTCTCAGAGGTAAAAGGTCACCTCACTGCTAATCCAATAAATTTAATCAAAAGTACTCGTGAATTTCCCAATTTTTATTGATTATGGTGAGATATTAAATCCTTAACAGTTTGAGATGAAGCTTCGAGTTTATGTTTGAATTTTAATTATTCAATTATTCCATGAAGATTCTATCAGATTATTTTTCAAAGTCGAGAAACGTTTTTGAGATAGTTGTACTTTCATCAACTATATATTTATTATTAATACTATGAAAATTATATACATTCTAAAATCCATCATTCATAATTAATATCTATTCAAATAAATTTTGGAATGATATTACAGAATAAATTATTTTACAAGTTGCAGTTTCATTATAATAGCAATAATATTGTTATTGGCTGACACCAGTAGATCGCCAATAGCATGAATGCTATTTTTGATCGAATGATCAACTGTAAAGCAAGAAATTATAGTAAAAATATCAATTTCTCTATTTATTTTGATATGAATATCAAGCATCATTAAAACTGAGCCGTGTGAATATATATTTTTTATTTGACAAGTTATTAAGTTATTCAAGATAGCATAATTATTCCCAATAACATGAAATAACAAGGTTATGCAAATATTAGGGAATTCTTACTTCTATCGAAGATGAGGGATCTTTTCCACTATCTTCCTGCTGTGTCGCATGAGCACAAGTTTGTGTCTCAATTTTAGGATATAAAAGTGGATTCACTTCCTCACCCTGATCTACTTCATCATCCTGAAAATGATTAATGAATCATTAGAACAGTTTTGATATTTAGAGTGAGCTATTAATAAAATTATATTTTTTTATTCTGTTCACAAAATCGTCCTATGAATTATAAAATCATACTTTTAGTCCATCCTTGTCCGTATCTATTCATGCACTGAAGAGATAAACTCCATTGGGGATTCAAATTCTTTCATTAATCATTTTTTAGCATTCACCAGGAAAATCAATTACTGTGATTCGCAATCCACCTGAAAATATTGGTACATTCCCACTTATTATGAGCTGGCCACGTAGAACCACAGGACTTATGTGGACACTTCAGCTAACTCATGAAAAAAGGTAATTTCATTGAGATCTGGAAATACGCAGATGATTATGTAGCCATTTTTTATCTTGGATCTGAATGAATGAGAATGATTATGAATGGAATATAATTTGTGGACATACATGGGATTGAGATGGAATCCTGAGGGATTTTTTCATCTTTACTAGCAATTGTAGCCAGATAGAAATTTTCGTTAGTAATAAAATAATCACAAAATTGACAAATACCAAAACATAATTCATGCTGACCTATTCTACGATAAAACAGCATATCATTTTACATCATAAACTAGCAAGTAATGATGTAAAAGGTAGTTGAAAGAATAGAATATTCTATATTCACCTGCAGCTCTGGTGGAGTTGATTCATAATAAATTTCTTGTTTGATAAAACATTCTTCTGTTGGCTGTAATTTATTCTGGAAATTTTCAGTGTCCATTGAGTTCTGAAAATTAATATTATAGCAAAATTATTATTGTATTTTGAAGCAGAAAACGTACAATGAATATTTATAGAGCGTAAGTAATACATGTTTATTATTTCCTTCCAAATGTGAAAACTTGCTGAAACCAAACTATGGCGTTTATCAAATTTATCGAGATATAGGATATTCTAGTGTAATTTAGTGTAAAGTTTTAAATGACTATGTTTCAAATTCAAATGTATGTTTTAAAAAGTGGACATGTGATTTAGCCCGTAAATTACTTTTTAGTTATTTATAAAGGGATAATCAGTTGGACACAATCAAGTAAGATAGACTACCGGTACCTACTACGGTTTATGCGGCAGTAAGGTTAATGAGTAGGCTACCTTATTATACTACTTGTACCTTATTCATAAAACCAATAGAAATCAATAACCTAGACAACGATACCAATAAATGACTATGATAACAAATAAATTATTACTACCTTACTAAATGATTACCAAGAAATGACATATAATTAACTTAAGTATGTACGGTACCTAGCTTTATGATTTTTAATATGAGCCATAAGCTTACATTTTAAAGCTCAACTTATTGCTTATAGTTTTGTACCAGTATTGTAAATCTTCTATACAAATCAGTAATAAGTAGTAAGTTCTACTGTAAATAAATGATTAGTTGATAAGATTACAAAAGTTATGCCAGTTGTGGCGACCTAGTAGACACCTACATGTCCTGTGTTGATAAGAAAATTTAAACCTAACCTCCAAAAGTTGAAAGATCTTGTATAAAATTATTATAAGAATAGGTCAAACTATAAACTTTACGGATAGAATATGAAATAAATTACAATTGAAAATAAAAAGTAGGAATACAGTTTTACAACACTGAAAAATAATAAAATTACAGTACTTACCTACTTTGACAGTTTCACTGTTTGTTTACGATTTCAAATTCTGAAGTATCGACTATCGAGTCATGATCGAGTCTCGAGTGAAGAAATACGTTGAGAGTCGACAGCTTTAGTATCGATTTGTATATTATATGAGCGGTAAATTTTGAAATCAGCAAACTCTATCAGATAGAATAACAACTTATACACGTACCTTATAGTCCGGGCGCAAATGTCATGAATAAGGCACTCCGTGGTCATTTTCAGATATTGTAGTATGATTATTTTGGAGCTTCCAGATGGCTGAATTGATCCGATATCCTCGACAATACTAGAATTACAGACGATTTCTTGAAAATCGACATATTTTTGCCGTCATCTTGTTTTTTCATGATGACAAACATTTTTGAGATTGCCATCATGGATAATCTCTTTCTACACATCATTATAAAGAGATTGATACCATTCCCAAGTCTGTACCTTCAAGGAGTCATGAGTTACACGGTTTTCTAATTGTTGGGATTGGCATTTGGTGGAGAAAGCGTGTTTTCAGCTGCAAACAGTACTTTTCTCTATTTTTCCGATGACGCTCCAGCCGTGGAATATGGACTTACTAGTACACAATGGACTAATACCAGTACACAATGTATCACAGGGTGACGTGTTTATTACAGCTGGTAACTTTAGATGCTAAATCATATTATCACAATACAGCCTCCAACCAGATGTCATTTTGAAGCTTTGTAAATAATTCTAAAACACTATATCAATAACATTAGTGCATGTTTACTGCGAATACATTTACAGGATGGAAAGTAAAATAATGTCCCCGAAAAATGTATTTTTCAAGTTTTTGAAGTTGAGCAAATCATGAAAAGAGTGGTCGAAATGAGACGATTCTCTCGAACATCATAATTTTGTTAATTGTTACCACTTTGGTAAAACTAATCAGATATCTCTCACAATAACTGAATAGCAAGTGATATAAAAATTTCTGTCAACAATGACCGCCATCTTGAATTTTTCAATGATGTCGAATATTGAATATTAGTAGTTGTTGTTTCCATCATCAATATTAGGCTTGTTGTAACGAAGAGATTGAGACCATTTGCAAAATACCAGTCTCTATCTTGAAGTAGTCATGAAAAAAAGATTTTTCATATTCCATGTTATTCAAAATACCAGCCAACGAATATTCCTCATTAACTAATTAAATTTGAAACGGGAACTTCATCAATCATCATAGTATTGTCACAGAATAGGTAGTATTGTAGTCAATTTGGCCATCGTTGTTACAACTTTTGCCGACAGATAGCGCTGTCTGCGGTGAACTGTGTGATTACAAGCCAGCTGTTTAATTTTTGGGTTATGTTGTAACACATTTTACTGGTCACATACGTTTTTAAAAATTATTTTATTTGCAGTTTTTATAAAAATGTAGGTGGAGGAAAAGTGTTGTGTACATCATGAGTGAAAAATGTTGTTTCTCCCTCAGGAAAATTGTTGCCCTCGACTTAGCCTCGGGCTTCAAACGTTCCCCTCAGCGAGAAAAAACAGTACTTTCTACTCTAGATAATACAAAAAATAACTATTATAGTTCTTGCTTGTAACCTTATGCATACTGAAAAACGCAACAGAAATCACGCATGCGTTTTCTTTGGGGGGCGCTGGAGAACTCATTTTTTGACGTATAGTGCATCAAAATCAATGCATCAATATCGTTCAAGAGTTGAAAAACGCTCCAAATCTCATAGATTCGAAATTTCTCTGTATCTCTTGCACAAGAAAAGTTACAATGGAATGAAATTTGAAAAATTTAGAAAAAAAGTTTTTTGGACTTTTGAAGGTTATAACTAAAAAAATATGCGTTTTAGAGGAAAAGATTATAGAACAAAAATTGTAAAGGAAGGTTTTTTTAAATATTTTCGTTAAAAAACGGTTGAATATCTTGAACTGTTATTGAAATACAAGCGATATAGAGAAACCATGAAAATGTTGGCAGTCATCTTGTTTCCGAGGTGTTTGCCTGTGATTTCTACTTATCATCATCACGATCCTTATTATGCTAGACCTAACAAAAAAAATTGAGACATCTTCCACGGCTGTTAGCCAAAAATGACCACGGAATGACATTTACGCCCGGACTATCCAATCAAATGGAATTTTTTTGAGTTCTGTTTCCTGGTTTATTCAAACGATGATAAGCAGAAAGGCACGATTTCATCAAAACAAAAACTGGGTATGAACGATAGTTGATTCTAAACCAGCAAAGATAATATGGAAATAATAATCCAAAATCAAATTAAAATTTAATCTTCAGACTATAGTGAGGTCCACGTTATAATGGCAGTGTTTGATTAGCAATGGTATTGCTATCCTTGCCTTCCATCATTCAACAAAGCGGATAGCGCCGTCTCTTTCTCGCTTTGCTCTGTTGCCAGTTCGTCTTTTAACAATGTATAATTGATTATTAATAAACAAAATATTTCATCTTGATTATGAAAATTCATTATGAATTTATTGAAAAATATAATTCCTTGCTTAATAAAATATAATTGATAATTTGGAATGAGAATGAACCGTTAATATTACATCAATAACTCTGTATCAGCTACCGTCTTTAGAAGGCATTGACAAGACAGAGGATCGGCAACATAGTACACCTATTTTTCTCCACTCCCATTATAACATTGACCTCACTATAGGTCCAACTGCCTCTTCAGTCAGTCTGGTTTCCGTTTATAGTGAAATCAGGCCTAAAAATGCTTCTAAGTATTTTAAAATTTCAAAAATATCCTGAACCTCCCCTTTTCATGGTCTGGGGCCCTCTCGGGACACCCCCCCCCCACCGCGAGCAACTGAGCCGGGACCCACCCAAGGTTTTTGATAAGTCGGAGCCTGTGTTCTCCATCAAACAGTCAAACCTTACCGTCTCTCTTAATTAACATTTCACAGAAATCAGAAATATTATTGTTTGTAAAATGTGTCATTCTGTTGCATGCCACATAACTGATGCAAATAACTCATACCCAGCTATGATTTGATAATACACGAGAGTTCCATTGTGGTGGTGACATTTATTCATGTGATGATACTTTCTGGCTGACAAAATCAGTGTCACATCTACGAGGTGGCTGCCCCCCCCCCCTCTTTGCACTCCTACCCTATTCAAAGCAGCCGGCCTGTATATTTTCCTGCGCACATTATATTAGTGCAAAGCGCTTCAGCCTTCCTTGCCACATAACAAGCCTCAAGGCTATACGCATACATGCTATATCACACACTTCTTCCATCCCACTTCCATCAGCCTGCCTGCTTTTTTCCCTTCACACTTTTTCTCAGTTTGCCTTCTCGTTTTGGGAACGTTTCAAAAATTTACTCATTTTTCTTCATTTTACCTACATTTTGGTTCTCAGCCCTCAGCGTTGATTCCATCTTCCTCTTCCATACCCACGGTGTGATCGCTCAACGGTACTTCATTACCAGATAGATTCTGTAAATTTACTCCAATACAAAACCTCAATTTATTATAGCTCTTTCTATTTTAATAGAATTCACTTTTTATCCACTAATCCCATTGTTATATCAACTAGGTTCGTAGATTATGGTTCAAGATTTTAATGTTTTCTTATTTTTCTCAGAATCTTACTTTTGAAATTTCAACCTTCAAACTCTCATTCACTTTTTTATTTTTCTCTCGCAATGCCTCAATAGTCTCTCCTCCTCCTCCTTCTCCTTCTCCTTCGTCTTCTTTTCCTCCTCCTCCTACTCCTCCCCCTCATCCCCCTCCTCCTTCTTCTCCTTCTTCATCTAATCCTCCTCCTCCTCCTCCCTCTCCCCCACCTCCTCCTATTTGTATTCTTCCTAATCATTCATCCTATCCTCATCTGTTCTCTTTTTCCTTCTTTTTCTACTCTCTTCCCTCCTCCATTGTCCGCTTCTTCTTCATTTTTCCCTCTACATATCTTTCTGCTCTTCATTCTCTTGCATGTTGTATTATAACAATGATGTAGTGGTAGAAGATCTGATCGTCTGTCAGGGTTAGGACAGAATATTGCGCTCGCACTAAGCTCGGAATCTGCTTAGCAGCTTCTTTCTTCATTTCGTTCAACTTTCTTCTTCCCTTTCCCTCTTTCTCTCCTCCACCTACTCAACATAATCCTTATCATTCTCTTCATTTTCCTTCTCCTCCCTCCTCTTCTGCAGCTTGTGTTCCTCTTACCACGTTTCGCTGTGGTCTCAAAACCACCCACAGCCAACATCCACACTTGGTTGACCTCATCGCCCAACAGAAAAATGAGTGTCACGAACATTGGACACAAATCACCTGGCTTTCACTCTCTTTCCGAGTCCAGCATGATTATGCGGCTGTATCCTGTGAATGACAATATTTTTAGGGAACATGAAACTCAAGCAAAAAACTCATATGGACCTCATCAGCAAAACATATTTTCATTCATAGCAAAAGCTTCTAACCACTTAACTGCTGATTAAATTAAGATGGAGATAACTTGGGAATTTGAGGTCCTTTGTTTTTAATAGGAAAAATACCTGAAGATTAGTAGAAGTGGCTTCAAAGACATTTTCAACTGAGAAAACATTATTATCCTCAAACATGGCTGATATATCTCTTTGCAGAGAATAGAACATTGAGCCTACAGGGTTGATGAAAATTATGGAAATAGCTTAATATCTTTTATAATGATAATCATTTGTTAATAGGCTCCTTTGGGGATCCTATTCGATTAAAAAACCATCTTTTCTGTCGCTTCAAAATTTTGGATCATACTTCATTTTTTCAAATGGGAAATTGAAATATGATACATGATCTTAATACAGAATTTCAAGAGAAATTGAATGGCGAAACCGCACATCGATATCTTAAACTGTTCCAAAGTTAATCTCATCCAAAGATACCTACTATGAATCATACATAAATGAAATAAAATTAATACATAGAAAATCTAAAAAAACTATCAATTTCAATTTTTTAGGTGTTAGTAATCACTTGAAGTCATATATACTCACATATTTAACACTTTGAACAGACGAGTTTGATCTGTTTAGATTTTTAATGTACAGTACTAATTTATTTCATTTCTGTATGATTTATTAGTATCTTTAACGTGAATAACTTTGAAAGAGTTTGAGATTTCGATGTACGGTTTTCGCCATTCATTGTATCTTGAAATTCGGTATTGAAATAATGACTGAACAGTTAATATTTATCTTTTCTACCTTCCCATTTCAAGAAATGAAGTTGGATACAAAAGTGCGGTTCCAATATGGCGGACCTTGATTTTGAAATGACAGTAAAGTAGTTTTTCCAATTCGAATAGAATCCCCATGAAACTCACTGTCAATACATCCGTGTGGGAGAGATATTCAGCTGTTTCCATACTTTCCGCCAACCTTGTATGAGTCAAATTATGAAACTTGAAATATTATATTTATGAAAAGTCAATTCATCATGAGAGCTTTGCCGTGCTACCAATTTTTCCTTAAACGGTTGGAATAGCATTTAACACCTATCACCTAAGAATAGTTGTCGGCTCCAATAAAATAGATTCTTGATAAACTGTGAATGGATCTATTGCCTATGAATGAGAAATCCAGTTTTCAGAGCAAATTAACTTATAATCTTCAGATGAAATTTTGGCAAAACACAGAAATATACAAAGAACAATAACTTACAAGCCTAATTATTTCAAGTAACTACAAACTAAAATACTTATCTAGTTTACAGTTGAAACACAGTGGCTATTGGCTTTACTACACTAATAGCTAATTTTGCACAAAAATTTATATAAAACTCAATCTAAAACATTAATAAACGAAAATGATTTAGAGCAAAACTCCACGACAACATTTGTAGCCAGCCATTTTTCAGAAGAAGCCCCCGAACAGGAAAAAGACATAAGTTGCATGTCACGAAGACAACGCCTCCACATTACAGACACGTCACCACAAAATCATAATTTACAAGTTTAGAATTCACATTCTACATCTGTTCTCAATAAAACTTTATTTTGAAAATGTTATTTTAAATTTTTATATATATTCTATTTAAATAAACTATTTATTTAGTAATTTGTTAACCCTACCTCGGTGACATTATGGAACAATGCAACAAACATTTACGATAATAAATTCTCCGTCAAAAATTTGTCCGTCTATTGATAACTCTGACATTTACTATAAAGTTCCATAGATCTCGAATTGAAGATTCGATTCCAATGTGAGAAGAAAAATGTAATATTACAAATACCCCCCTCTTGACATAAAAAAATTTTACTGTTTGAAAATTTAAAGAAAAAATTTACATTGACCCTAATGAAAATTGTTGAAATTTAAATTTGAGAACAGTAACAATTTTTTCTAGAAAAACATTACATGTCATCCAAAATATTGAAAATTATTATAAAAATTCATCAATAGCGTTTGTTATATGTTTCCAAACAATATCTCAAAATATAGAATATCAATATTACTTTTGATTTAGCTTTATAATTTAAAGAAAAATATCTCAACAGAAAGTTTAATATGTAAAGAATAGTTTTTTGAAATTGCACATAAATTTAATAGATAGAAAAATTTAATTTTTATTGCATAAAAAAAATTTAGTATGTTGAATGAAAAATTTATTATTATTATTTTTTTTAAATGAATTGATGAATTGTTACATTTAATTTTCACATAAAATTTCAATAAATCAAAAAATGTTCATTTCTTTCACTATTGACGCGGTTGATTTTATTGATGCACATTTTGGAAAACAGTCCGTTAAGGCACTCAGTATGATTTTCAGTTAAGTGTGACTCCAATGTGATGACGTTAAGTGTTGGGCTGATCTGGATGCACGTAGTGTTGGGCTGATACTTGTAGTCGACTGATGCATATCAAACTCGATACAGGTGACATCTCAGTTAGCATTGCTTCATGTTTGTAGTAGACGGCTGCATTCCAAATTCAATACAGAGTCACATAAATTTTGTATCATATTTGTAATTATACAATGTACATTTCAGGCTTGAAATGACAATGTAATTCGTTTTTTGGAAAAGAGATAGACGCTGCATACAGGATTAATTTAGGTGAGGATTAATTTAGGTAAGGTTGGTTTTTTGATATTTTCAGCTTTCAAGGTTTAGAGTTCTGCATACAGGAATAATTTAGGAGAGGATTTTTTGAATCAATTCTTTCATGATACTGTGACTGTTCTTCTGAATTCCAAGTTGTGAATGTGAACATGGATGGCAATTACCTCCAGGTAATGCAGTAGTGTTGAAGTTTGAGATACAGAGTCAGCAATAAGCATTGGCATTGCTATTGGTGTATGCTTTGGTGTCGGCTTTGGCATCGGCGTTGATATTGGCATTGGCGCAGGCATTGGCATTGGCGCAGGCATTGGCATTAGCACAGGCATCGGCGTTGATTTTGGTGTTGGCATCAGCATTGGCGCAGGCATTGGCGTAGCTATTGGCATTGGTGCAGCATTGGTGCAGATTTTGGCATTGGCGCAGGCATTGACGTAGCTATTGGCATTGGTGTAGCTATTGACATCAGCACAGGCATCGGCGTTGATTTTGGTGTTGGCATCAGCATTGGCGCAGGCATTGGCGTAGCTATTGGCATTGATTTTTGTTGTTGGCATTGGTGCAGATTTTGGCATTGGCGTAGCTATTGCATTGATTTTTGTTGTTGGCATCAGCATTGGCGCAGATTTTGGCATCAGCATTGGCGCAGATATTGGCTTCGGCGCAGGCATCGGCGTAGATATTGGCGTTGACATCAGCACAGGCATCGGCGTAGATTTTGGCGTAGTTATTGGTGTTGATATTGGTGTTGACATTAGCGTAGTTATTGGTGTAGGCCGTGGCGTAGATTTAGGCGTAGATATTGGCGTAGTTATGTCACACTAGTTTGAAAATCACCCAAATGTTCTTAACACTCTTCATGGCGTTCACTTGTTACTGATTTCGAGATTCACATGATAACTATTTCAATGTTAATGTCTGTGCTGTACCTGTTATCTTAAAATGCTTATAAACTAAAAAGAAAAACTTGATTAGGCTATCAATACAATCTAATACACATAAAAATTATTTTAAGTATCTATGAAATTGAAATTTGTTAACATCTTATTATACAGTCAGCAATACATAAATTGTGAAATATGGACATATCAATGATAAATTTAAAAAATTTATTTTCATCTATTCACTGTTCAAATATCAAAATTTTAATCCATTCTTCAAAATAGAATATATTTCATAACACCCTGTATCATTATCAAAATTGTAAAAAAAACATCAGATTATCACAACAAAATTTAATTTCAATACATATTTCAATAATTTCAGACAATTGGTCTTCTATTCACAATCATTTCATAATATATCTGCATTTCATTATCATTTAATATAACATTTCATTTATAGCAAGTTCATTTCACATTTATGATTTATCATTCAGGGTTTCAAAATTATTTAGTTTTAATTTTGTTCAAAAAATTGTATAAAAAGCAAATTATTTAATATTATTAATCATCGTTTGTTGGATACTATAGTTTATTTCGACTCTTCAATGTTCTAAACACAAACTACATTTCATGACAAAACTTTACTATCAATCATTAAACAAGAAACCATTCAAAACATCAATCATATTTTGCTTCAAAGGCAAACAATATTCATAAGTAATCATCATTTTGCATCTATGGCAATCACATTATTAATCATTATTTTGCATCTATGGCAATCAACATTATTAATAAACACAAAAAATATTATCTCATTACTGCCTCTCTAAGTCATAACCTCTGTTATTCCTTCTTTAGGCAATAATGGGTTTCCATCTCAAAAAAAAAAAATTTGCTGTGCTACCAATTTTTCCTTAAACGGTTGGAATAGCATTTAACACCTATCAACCTAAGAATAGTTGTTGGCTCCAATAAAATAGATTCTTGATAAACTGTGAATGGATCTATTGCCTATGAATGAGAAATCCAGTTTTCAGAGCAAATTAACTTATAATCTTCAGATGAATTTTGGCAAAACACAGAAATATACAAAGAACAATAACTTACAAGCCTAATTATTTCAAGTAACTACGAACTAAAATACTTATCTAGTTTACAGTTGAAACACAGTGGCTATTGGCTTTACTACACTAATAGCTAATTTTGCACAAAAATTTATATAAAACTCATCTAAAACATTAATAAACGAAAATGATTTAGAGCAAAACTCCACGACAACATTTGTAGCCAGCCATTTTTCAGAAGAAGCCCCGAACAGGAAAAAGACATAAGTTGCATGTCACGAAGACAACGCCTCCAACATTACAGACACGTCACCACAAAATCATAATTTACAAGTTTAGAATTCACATTCTACATCTGTTCTCAATAAAACTTTATTTTGAAAATGTTATTTTAAATTTTTATATATTCTATTTAAATAAACTATTTATTTAGTAATTTGTTAACCCTACCTCGGTGACATTATGGAACAATGCAACAAACATTTACGATAATAAATTCTCCGTCAAAAAATTTGTCCGTCTATTGATAACTCTGACATTTACTATAAAGTTCCATAGATCTCGAATTGAAGATTCGATTCCAATGTGAGAAGAAAATGTAATATTACAGCTTTCATGCAAAGAAAGGTCTTTGGGCAAAATCAGTGCTTCAGTAACTCACGTGAAGGTAGGATAAAACCCGTGAATACAACTAGTTAGATCACTAGTTTACTTCTGTATTTATCCAGTTCCTATTGATTGTTAGTAAAAAAGAATGATTCATTCGCATGTTAAAGGATTAATGGAAGGCTAAAAGTTGTGGACTCTTCATCATCCTCCTCCTTTCAATAGAACCAAATGTTTAGGTAGATTCAGTGCTAGCCAACACGGTACTTACATAATCATCTTACAAAATAGTTCAGAAGAAAGAAATATAACGTTATTATTATTACTATTATAATTATTATTATTTTATTATTATTATTATCATTCATAATGATATTATACATCAATAGGAACCTGCTAACCCGGGTAACTACGAAATTTCGTTCAATATTCTTGAGTCAGCCCAATATTGATTGGTGATGTCTTCTCAAGTGCGTTATCTAAATAGATTGTGTTCAAAGACACAAATGAGAACAGTACAAGTCTGTGTAACCAATTACAGTGTATTATTGGAGCATGCCAGAGAGATGAACGATGAAATAATATGGTATTTGTATGGACAAAGTGTGCACACAGCGTGAAGACACAAGTGACGCTAGCTCGCTCGCTTCTTTACTCCAGTCTAATGAGATGGTGTTTCATTGAGATTGAATATGCGAAAAGTGCTGGAGGGTAGTGGAAACAGCCAGTGATAATGGGAATGCGAGAGAAGACGTAAATGTGCATTCCTTTCTTTTGAATCTTCTTCTATCCATTTTTTCTTCTTCTACATCACTTCCTCTCCATCTTTTTGTGCTTGATTCTCTCCCTCTTCTTCATTCTCTTCTTCTCCTCTTTTTATCTTTCTCCAACGTCTTCCCTCTTTCCTTTTTTTCATTCTTTATCAATGTTTTCCATCTTCTCTTCTCCTGTATTTCCCTCTTCCTTTGCATTTCTTATCTTCTTCTCTCTCCTGCATTTTTCTCTTTGATCTGTTTCTCCCACCGATGTATCCGTGTCATTCAAGGGCTATTCTTATTCTTCTTCTCGTTTTTATTCTTCTTCTGAATGTAAATTTTTTTGTAAAGGGTCGTGTGGCAGAGAGGACCTGGAGTCCTAACTCTGCCCCAATAAAGGCAGATAATTAATCAATCAATCAATCTCTCCTCATTATATTAAATTTTCCTCATTACTAGAGAGAAGATCGGTTTAACAGGAGAACAGATTAAGTAAAGCAAAGCATGTAAAGCAAAGTTCAAGAGCGGGAAAAGAGATGGAGGAAGATTGGGTGAGGAGGTGGAAGTGGAAGTTCACAAATAATCAACTGGATGACCACGACAAGAAGATGTCTTGAGTCATTAGGGAAAATTGATCGATGATGATAATGAAGAGGAGCGAGAGGGGATGGTTGATGGGAAAATTAGTGAGACATGTATTGAGAAGGATAATTAAATAAAGAGAAACTGGAATGAATGGAGGGGAAGATGGAGGAATGGATGATGGAGAATCACTTGATAGAGGAGAATGATGGATCGAGGATGATGATAGAGAGAGAAAATGTTGATAACATAATAAGAGAAGAGAATATATTATAAAATAAGAAAGAAAGATAGAACTTTACAAGAGATGAGAAATAATAATTATTATTATAATGAAAAGAAAAACAAAAAATGGTGATGAATGAAGAGAGAAACTGTTGACGAAATAAAAAGGGAGGGAATGGTGAAAGACGGTCCACAGGAATGAAGTTATGATGAAGGGAAGGAGTGGTGGGGTGAGGGTGGAGAGGGGTCGAGAGGGGGCGTGTCGTAGTTGCAGTCGCAGTATTTCTAATCATAAATTCATTTTCAACTCGAGCGTGAATAAGGAAATTAATGGCCGCGTTGAAAGAAGATCAGGTACCTGGAGCTGGAGCGGGAAGCAAGAAACATTTCACTAAAATGAAGAAAAGTATCGTTGAAAGAAAAGCGAACTCCAACTGAATGGAGGAGAGAACAAGATGAGAGGAAACTGAGCTGAGCTAAGTTTTAAAAATATGGATGAAGATGATATTATATGGAAATTTTTCTCTCGTTTTCATAGTTTACTATTTTTCATCAACTTGTGAAACGCGAGGCTTTCAATGAGATGAGTGGGTGGTAGGCAACTGCAACTATATCGTCAAATTATGAATATATTGAATGAAACATTTGAAGATTTGAATGATTTTATTCAGATGAGTCACCTGAATAATAATTTCATGCTTCTTTTCTGTGTTGTAGATTGGTTGAAACGATGATGGGACAATATTTCTCAAATAAATCATTCTCGATGAAGATTCCCTTCATACTTATCTTCATTGATAGGCTGTAGCTTTGAGGTTGGAATATATTTCTCGAATGTCTGAATGAATATATTTTTATTGAATGGATCTGTTTCATGAGCTGGAATTTAAATTGTGTCAAGGCTGTCAACCGAACATCTTCTACAAATTGGATGAAAGTTTTCAATACAATAATACAATACCTGTTTGTCTGTGATTAGTGTATTGGATCATAAGATATTTGATAAAAGCTATATTTATCTAGTTTTTTATCCAATGTTTAAACTTTTTTGGAGAGGCCCTTATTGGGCCTATTAAATGATGATCATAGAAATCATAGGATAATCATCAGTAATGCAAGCCATTTGATTCAATTCTAGTCTCAAATGCAAATAGCATTGTAATATTGAAAATGCGAATTTCTTTTCTTTTCCTCACCAGCCGCTACCGTGAAGAATGTTGAATTATCATTGTTAGATCATTACATGTTACATATTCATTCATATAGTATATTCATTACATAACGTTAAATATCCCTTATTCTCTCAACAATCAACAATGAATTGTTTAGTTTCCGATTGTAATTGATTTTCTTTATTGTATGTTGACAGGCACAACAGTGAGGACGAGTAGCAGTAGTTGGAGGACAGAGCATAAAGCTGCTCGGACGTTAGGAATAATAATGGGGGCCTTCATGCTTTGCTGGCTACCGTTTTTCACGTGGTAAGTAATTTTTTCTCATGTTTCCAATAAATATTTCATTTGAAAAGCTTTCAATATCCCCTCATTTTTCTCAATTCATACTATGAGAGGTATGAAAATTTATAATGTTGTATAAAGGGACAAAAAGAATGAAGTTTCATGTGCAATTTTGTATAGAGGAACAGAAAGCATAACGTTTCATGTAGTGTATTCCACTTCACGGAAATCTTGAATGAAGGTGGAATAGTATTTATCCGCTACTTATTGATGTAGAACCAGATCTACATTTTACTTGAAGCTTTGAGACCTTTCGGATAAAAGCCTGTTCAAAGAATATCATTCTTTTCAAATTCAAAGAACTCTTTTAAACAGTTTCAAAGAAATATGGTTTTCTTTTGTTGGTGGACTTGATTCACTTTCCGAGAACGAATTGAGCTACTGTGAATCAAGCGAGAGATCTATTTTCTGAGTTACTCCTTGCATTCTCGATATAGATCAAGTAAGAGTTATTCATTCCTCTCTGACAGAGTTCAATTTCCTTTTTCTCAAGTGGAATAAAAGTCTTAGAATTCGAAATTACGAAAAAGCAGTCATGGTCAGTATAAGTCAGAAACTTTTTGGAAGTTCAAATTAGCGTTCCATAATCCTCTTCTACTGCGGGGGAGTAATTTTTTTCAGCTTTTGAACAGTTGGAAAAGTATCTTTACCTCAAGGCTACAGCTCATTTTCACAGAATTCAGAGCGCAAACTTTCTCCTGTAATAGACTGTGTGCAAACATGCCTAAATCCTGCTTTTGATCGTTTAATCCTCGCTTTATATGACCTAAAAATCCGTTCAAAGGAAACTTGTCATATTTTGTAAGTCTTGTGCGGTCATGGCGAGATATTTTTTAAAATAGCATAAAAATTGTCTTCATGTATATTCAACTTCCACCTCGAACGAAAAAAAATTAATATATAGGATACTCCATTGATTGAGTTGTTGCAAAATCTCGAAAATATTATTAAATAAATATTCGGTTAATTCAAGTGTTCAAAATTAGTTAAAAATATTTTTCCAGATCGATTATTGATATAAAAACGCAATGTTTCTTCAAATTACTTTGTAACTGGAATAAACATTGACTGCACTACTTGATATTATATCATACAGAATATATTTCATACATACTAGTTAAGTATAATATTAGTTCGATAGTACATGTACTCGTTACATACGAGGAACAGTTGGTTGTTGCTGACAGTTTGTATGGAGATGGGCATCAAGACTCAATACTCCTGTGTAATGATACGACTCTGTTTTGAGGTTCATTGAGTTTCAGTGCATTTTCATCTATTACGAGAGTGTCATTAGCAAGTCATTGAACCTTTACACTCTGATAGATTCCTGTAATTATTCATTCCAGTTTATTGGCAGGCTGTGTTCGCCATAGTAATGTTGTAACGCCTCATTGAAATACATTGCTATGACATTTTCCCATGCTACTCTGTACAGCACACTAATTGATTTGTCAATTATTCATTTTGAAGCCAGGTGAGTGGAACATGTGTTTAATGATCGTTTGCTATAATAATATGCAGTGTCCTTGCATTGCGTTTCTGGGTTTGCATTGCGATTGTGAAGAGCAGTACGAGCTCCAAGTTCAAGTTTATCAGTTGTAACCTACTTAAGGATTTGTAATCGTTTCCTCTCGGAACCATCCATCAACTTCTCTGATATAATTATTTGAAATTCTATACTAATTTTGCAAATCATTAACAGAGTTTCTTTGTAATGTAAGCAATACGATTGAATTTGAAATGATGATAAGATTAAACATTCAACCTTTCATAAAATAACACAATGTTTTAGATGGTTCCACATCTTCAACTTCTTCTATTATCATAATTTGTTTTTGAAATGGTCGATTTACGGCAGAACTTACTCGTAGATATGAACTTGAATTTACAAGGAGGCTCTTAGTTTCCTATGTAGGAACTTCGGTGGAAAGCTAATGAGAGTACCAGGAACCTCTATACTTTAATTTCAATGTTAAGAAGAAGTTGAAATGAGCTTTCAACTTTACAGTCCAATGACCAATCTCATGTAATGTCCAAACTCAATGTCACCAAGTGACATTAATTTCTTTTTGTCTTTAGAGCTACTCTTGAATATATAAATAACAATAGAGATCTAAGTATCCATTTTGAAATTGTTTAGTCACAACATGTTTCAGCTATATATGATTACATTATCAAGCGATTAAAAAAAACTAGCCGAAATATGTTTTGACTAAACAATTTTGAAAAGAGTACTTGGATTTCTATTTTTTATTTATAGACATTTATTGTATTTGATTTCCAATTCTTCTCTTTTCTCCATGTTATAGAACTTTCAGCAAATCTTTGATCAATAATCATAACTCCAAGGAATCATTTAGTTATGGCACGAATTGGTTGCTGATGATGGGTTCAGCCCTTCCACAAAGAAACTTTTATAGGATAATGAAGGCTGTTTGTATATGAATTAGTACTATGATACCTTTCCACTTATATTTATACAGACACGACAATTCAATTCATTTAAAAATTATTGAGTAGCCCTAGAAGATACCGTACGTCGATAATATATGGGAATACAGTAAAGATATAAAATGTGATATAGGAAGAAGATTAGAAGATTCCATTAAAGTGCTGTCTTGATTTTATCGATGATAATAATGTTACTTTTAAATTACTTTTACTTTGAATTATGTTACTTTAGGCAACTTCACGCCGTATGATATTCCATTATAAAATGTAATAAATGGAAAATGGAAGAAAACAACGGAAAATCAAAATATATTGACGTTATACACTGAAATAATGATGAAACCGTACTCAAATGAAGTTCAGTGTTTGCTGCAATGTGGTCTGGGGCTACCTTAACATTCACATGGAGCCAGGATCTTTCCTCCATCGTTCGACATGGGATCGGTTTCAAGAGAAATAAAGGTGGCAAAGCCTAGTGGCAAATAGCACACAAGTGTCTCATGTTAATGAAAGTGGCTCGAATGCAAAAGGGCTTTGTAATTAGGCACCAACCAGTCGGCGTAGAAGAGGATGAAGGGAGGAGTTTCACTGTGCTACTCTTATTCGCATTTAATTTGACCCGTGAGAGAAATTTTGGAATGTCACCTACAGCACTTTGCTCCTGCTCCTGCTCTCTCATACTGGAGAACAGGATTCCCGAGAATGGATATTGGTAGAGAAGTTTTTCAAAACAGTAACATACCTATTAAAAGTACGACCGAATTATACTCAGAGGAACAGATTGTAATCTCGTTCGAAAAGTTCAGTCATGAGAACCCTGAATCCAGAAAAATAAAAGTTTTAAAAATTTTCAGTCTAATGGCAAGCCTTGCAACTGTGATGAAACTCTCATTATACATCTGTTATTGGTAGCCTTTTAAGACTCAAAAAAATGAAACAATGAAATGAAAAATGAAGCATTGCAAACAATGTAATTTCCAAACAAATCTATCCACATGTAGTAGTATTCATAGAAACCCAAAGAATATGATAATACAGGAAACAATAATAAAACGTCGTAATACTTTCGCTATTCCAATTTTCTTGTATGAAAGTGAGAATTTGATCCATGAGAAAAGAATTTACAGTAATATTCAAGCTGTAGAAATGCGGTTTCTGCGGAATGTTTTCGGTTGTACTAGAGAAGACAGATTTTAAAATGAAGAGATAAGGAGGGCTCTGTCCGTCTGTCTGTTTCCACTCTGCGTGATAAAATAGTACACTATCGAAGAAACGGGTGCAGCTTCTTGAAGAGGATGTATCCCATATATGGGTGAATGCCTTTGGAAGCGCAAAGTTACAAACCAATTGGGAAAAGAAATATAGGCCGAGAAAAAGATGGGTACTGGAACAGTACTGGTACAGGTGCAATAAACCCAATCCGTGAAGTGAAGATGATGATGGTCTATTCAACTATTCAACTTCTGCAAGTTAATCGTAATTTTTATTGGCACAGAGTCCTACATGGGTAAGGGTAAATATAGGGTTCAAATAATAAGGTATAGGTTACATAGGGTTTAAACTATAATATAGTAAATATAGGCTATAAACAATAGGGTGATACAGAGTCATAATCAGTCTTCATATTATAAGCCTCGATCTCGACGCACCATAATATAGCACAACCTATATTAACAACCGTACTGATGGCCCCTATCCAAGTGGTTGGGCAGATGAACCCAGAATTACGATAAATAATTACGTAACAACATAGATAAAATTAATCCTACGTCCCATTCTCTCTGGTCATAGTAATGCATACTTTACTTTGCATTTACAGTTCTGCTTGGAAAAAGAATTTATTCTTGAGTAAACCTTCACAGATCCAATCAATTGTATCGATCGAATACAGGATAGCACCCATACTCCCCTCGAAGATACCTAATGGCAGCAGGATTGAGTTACTTTGACCGAGGTTTGGTAACCAAGCAAGCCATCGACTAAGTTCAGTTAACTCACCTGTGGGTGGAGTTTGGTTAACTCAGCCTTGGGGGTAACACCGAGATAAGGAAGCAGATAATTGTGCACTTTGGATTCGTTGGCCGTTGCATGGCGTCTTATTTGATCTGAGCTTGAAACCACCCTCTCTGCGCCAACTCTTTCCCCCCCATCACCCCCCTCTAGCGTTGTGCTTTCCTTAGAAAGTGCTGAGCAAGAACTTTGTTGTTGGAAACGGTGATCTGGTCGACTCGCTCGCTCGAGAGGATCCACAAGTTGCCAGCCGGCGAAAGACAAGTTCGAATTTGAACTGCAAATGACGTTTCCAAGTTCCAAGGAAATCCTGTTTCTATATGTGTGACCCTCTTCCTCTATCGGAAAGGCAAAGGAATAAGGAGGAGGAGGAAGAAGAAGAAGAAGAGAGAAGAAAAAAGAAGAAGAAGAGAGAAGGAAAAAAGAAGAAGAAGAAAAGAAGAAGAAGAAGAAGAAGAAGAAGAAGAAGAAAAAGAAGAATAATAAGAAACAGAGATTGGACATTAATCAGATTCAATTAGATTTCTTTATTCATGTAAATCACAATATATGCTGGCTTATGCACTACCGTAATTCACAATAAATGAGAACTAATTTTACAACCAGTCCTTTTAAAAGTATTGATTGGAATGAAGATGTAATAGAATTGAAATTTCGATGATACAGTATTGTAATGTGAGTACTTATACTCGAATAGGCGGTGATTCAAAATATAATAGTTATCGAAAAATAGTTCCAAAAACATTATTAAATAGCATTTCGTTATTGAAAGTGAAATAGATGAGGAAAAATTGTCTATTCGTTGGAGAGAATATAAGAGAAAATCCTAATAATACAATAACAAACATACAACCGTATAATCAGAGAGATAATGAATGAGATGATGACTGTAGGAATGAGAGGAAAAATTAGATGGGAAAGAGAGAAGAAAAAGAAGTAAAGGAAACAGTATGTACCGAAAAGGTGAAAAGGATTGAAGATTTTTCAGAAAAGAGGAGACAATATTGAAATTGAATGTGGAATGGGAGTGTAGAGAGAATTACGAAGCAAACAAGTAAGAATAGGAAAAGGAGGAGACGAGAGGCAAGGGATAGAGGTGAGATAGGGATTGATAAGATTTCAGGAGGTGAAGAAGAAGCTAGATGAGAAGAAGGAGAATGAGAAAAGAAAAAGGAGGATAAAAAGAAAAGACTGAAGAATAATGATAAAGAAAAGAAGGATGGAATTGGAGTGGAAAGTAGATGTAACCACACATCGATTGTGATCGGAATCTGTGGTACCGAATCTTGGGTTTGCATGTCTCTACGTAGCATGAGGTGGATAAACTTCAAGGAACCAACTTCAACTCATTAAGATAATTGCATGGCTGATCAAGCAGAATAATTACATGAATTCAAGATTGGATTGGGGTTCTTCGATTTATATCCTGGGTAGTTTGGTTTTAAGCTCAGTCGTTCGGAACCCATCTAAAATCTTAATTGCGGTTTGACCATTGAACTGCATTCACATTAGTTTGTAGTTCAAATATAAAAGTCAAACTGTAAGATACTTCGAAGTTTATTCTGCATGAATTGAGCTTTTTCATATGGAAACACTTCAACGTATACCGTAATCAAGAGGGAAATTCAGTGAATATCAAATACACTTGGTGACATTATAGAGAAAACATGAGTACTTGATCCTCAATTCTTATTCTTTGATGAAATGTAGTCGAGCCAGCAATAACCAGTATAATTTTTCCGGGGTCTCCAAGTCAAGTTTATTCTTCAATCAACTCCTGTACTAAATTGACTTCACATGTTGTCAAACCTCAAGTACCTTCCCTTGATCGAAGACATTTCATCCCTATCAATAAAACGTTTTCCATCATTAACTAGTCGTATCTTGCAGCTTTGCAAAGTTCTATTAGAACTATGCAGAGCAGCCCGGTCACACGGCTTGATGAGAGTTTGATGTCTTCACAAAATTACACTTCTTGGCCAACTAATAATTAATACGTCTTCTAAGAATAAACAATGTTAGATTGAATCATCCATCATCTAAACTTGGCGCTTATGACCGGCTTGCACGATATACTAGGACACAAGACAGAGTTTCAAACAGCTTTGACTAACTAACTTTTGTACACAGTTTCTTTGATTTATAGTTAGCTGGCCTCAAGTTACTCCAACTTGCTCAACTGACCCCTCGTCATAGTTTCTGAAGGCGAAAGGGCAGTTTCCAAATGTTCGAGACTTAAGTGGACTCGTGCCTATCAAACCCTCTTATTTAGTTTAATGATTGAATAGTTTCTCAGAGTCAGTATAGATTGTTCAACATGGTGAAAGCTGTTTCGATTAAAATCCAAATTGTTTGGCTAGTTGCACGTTGTTCAATATTGGAAATACCTCCAGTTTAATGGATATCATCATCATCATCCTACTGTAGGAAGCCTTTTAGACGATGGATCTATTTACCATAGATGAAGCCTTTGATACGGTTTCCTTTGACTCTAAATATGACATGAAACTTGAAAGAGCTACCCGGTATTGATTCTAGCCTATAGAGATATTTTTGGAGTTAAAGAATTGGTTTAATGGTTAGCCTTTATTTCTAAAAAATCTTAAATCAATTTTTAGAAATTCAATAATTAAATTATTATTCTTGTCAGCCCATTGATTTTTCCATCAGATTCTGAAGTGCAGAAGTTCATTTACATGGTATCACACTGAATTTCTTAATGAAAAGCAATTAGATGGAACTGGTAACCAATCTGGTATGATGATAGGCTTTGTTTCTCCTTCCAATTGGAAATCAACTATTGTTGAAGTCTCTTTTCAAAGTTGTACATTGTTTTCAAGACTATGATAATAAAATATAACCTGAAGAAAGTTCTAAGAGAGAAATTGTCTAAAAAAGGTATGTGATTGTAAACAACCCTTTCAAATTAAAGTATACGTTTTTGAAAAGGTTTGGTGTGAGGATGCCCCCCCCCCACCAGACAGGGTATGAGGAATCCAGTTTTTATAAATTCCTCAATAAAATAATTCTTGAATGGATATTATAATGGATAGACTTTATAGCCACTTCTTTCAGATATGCAGGTCTGAAAGATTCAATTCAATCCGTTCTTTATAAATTTTGAGACAATGAAAATGTCTTCAATCTCTTAAAACTTTATCTAGAGAGATATCTCTCAAAACTTTATCATAGAGATATCAGTAACTTTTCAATTTACTGTTACGTAATGTCGAAAATGTGTAACGCTTTCGAATATAACTATGTTTGGTATTGTTTGAGATTTTTATCCAATTTCATGTATTTACGAGCGAGTCTCGATTTCATCCATAGCCGTTTCGCGCATCCAATCCGACATTTTTACTTTTTATCCAGTCTCCCTCATTCAGATTCCTGTCAATCATAATATACCCGTTTTATCCATAATGTGGGAGGTGTAGCTCTTTTCCTCCAACCTGGTGAGTTTCAATTCTGTATCCTTTGTGGTCATCTCTCATAATTTGTCATCCGTTGCCTTATCAACTATGCAAGGCGCCTTTTCCCAATCAGCTCTACTGTTGTATCAAAACTTTATTCCGTTTCTGATTTCTCAGTTCCTTGTCCATCTAGAGTACTTCAATTTTATCTATTTCTATAAAATTCTTAATCGAATGTTATTGATTTTGCAGGTACGTAGTGACGACGGTGTGTGGTGAGCCGTGCGAATGTCCTGACCACATCGTGGCAGTTCTCTTCTGGATCGGCTACTTCAATTCGGCGCTGAATCCGCTCATCTACGCTTACTTCAATCGCGACTTCAGAGAAGCGTTCAAAAACACGCTACAGTGCGTCTTCCCTTGCTGCTTCGCGCTCTGTCCTAAGCACGCTTCACCCGTCCAGTTCGTATAGAATCAACTGAAGAAAATCAGAAGAAATATTGTTTTTTATGCTACTAGACAAGGCCTAACAGGTGGAAGACAACTAGAGAATTCAGTATTAAAACGAAGTCTTTATATCTTATCTATTCTATCATACAAAGCTAAAAACTTATAGTTTATTACATAGTCTACCACAACAAAACAGTTGTGAATCCAGAATAGATTGTTTTGAAATCCAGATGTAAATTCGGTATTCTTTTGTTTTTTTATGAATTTCCAACAGATAAATATTTGGAAAGCAAACTGAAAATTACGCTATTATATTGATAACTGTTATTTGCAGAAGGCAAACGATAGAATTGTTTGAGCTGCTTGAAACTTTGTTGCTTTTCTTATGATATTGGGTTGCTTAGAAAGATATATCAGTCAAGTAGCCTACATCACTGATGGTCGTTTTCAACTTCCCAGTACAATACAGAAACTGTTCCGAACCCAAAGCATTACTGTCCTGTATCTTCCGGTCTTTTTGAAGAAAGCAAGCGTTGAAGTGGGTCTAGATTACGAGAGAAATTTGCTATAAGACGTTCTGAACGTGATTTGAACAGTCAATTCCTCCTTTCTTCGCCGCACTACAACGAAGTTAGAATCGTTGTTCCGTTTAGAAAGAGCTATTACAACAAATTTCTTTTCCCTCTCAAGAGCTCTTCCTCAATCCTGTCATAAATCAGTTTAGTGGGGTTCGAAATTTTCTATCTCGTGATTAGACCGCTCCATCCTTGGAGGAATTGTGGTCTTCACAATGTCAGAAACGTGCTCTCTTGAATTATTTTTCCACAATATACATGTTCTATGGAATTCTAGACAATCACGTTTTATTTTTGTAGCTGAATCTTCTCTTACACAATCAAAACATTGAATGAACCAAAAAGTATTTTTCAATTACACTGTACCTAATAAATGAAAATATTCTTCAAGTAATATGAGTTGTAAAAATTTCAAACTATAACATCAACTTGAATATTGGCTCACTTTGAGAAACTTCCAATTGAGAATAGTACCGGTACTTGAATTAAAATTTTCTAATGCAACAATGCAAGCATTTCCAGAAATACTAATTGTCACTTGTATTTATTCGTTCATTCAAAGACAATAAATAAAATACAGATGGATACATCATTAATTTGCCAAAAACTACTTCAAACAATTTGAAAAAATAAAGTCCAAATATTGTTTTTCAATTCATTATTAACACCTGAATTAGAATTAGAATAAATTATATCAACAGGAATTTTCATTTATTCTTATCAACAATGGATGTTTTAAACACAAAACTTGAGGAAATGATAATATCACACTTTCTAAAACTACTGGATTTCATTATGTGAAATTATCCTCATCATCATCATCATAAGCTTATCATCAAATTTGTGGGCTTCCTTCAGTTTTCTATTTCCATTTATTTCTCCTATCTTTAATTTTTCCATTTAATTGATTGAAACGACAAATGAGCAAATGTGAGTTAGTGTGAGCCATCACGTGAAGAGTATCAAAAATATTTTTAGATATATTTATAGAAAACTAGCTGGCCCGGCAAACTTCGCACCGCCAAATAGTTTAATGCATCTCATGACAATCTTTAGCTGGATGGCTAACCACCTGAGGAGGCGCGATGCGGCATTTTATTTACATAGATAATTTTCCAACTGAAAAATAAATAATTTACTAAAAATCAATTAATTCTGGACACCAAAGACAGCACAATTTTTCGAAACAAAGCAATGTCTTTAGAGCATGTAAGTCTTTAACTTGAGGCCGCACTGCTATATGGTTACACACAGAACAGTCATTTTGTTTTTAGTCGGGACGTTTAGAATAAAATACATGGGCGGTTATGGAGCAGCACACACTCTTGTCTACTATCTAACAGCTGATTTCTATTCCTGTGTGTGGCCAGCTCATCTTCTACCATAAAGATCACATGTAAACTTTGAAGGACCGTAGGAAAGAGTCCTGAAGTCGGATTATAAATTTGTCCTGAATATAAAGAACACAACTAAAACAAATTATCAACTTCGGTGCACACATAAAAAAGTTATTGAATATAAAAATTTGAGGCTCGATTTTTATTCATATAGACTAACTGTACCGGCGAACTTCGGAACGCCAAATAGTTTATTTAATGAATCTAATGATAAACTTCAGCTGGATGCACACCTGAGAAGGCGCGATGCGGCATTTTTTTATATAGATAATTTTCCAACTTCAAAATCAATAATTTACTAAAATCAATTAATTCTGAACACCGAAGACAGCACAATTATTCGAAACAAAGCAATGTCTTTAACCTGAGGTCACACTGCTGGATGGTTACACTCAGAACAATCATTTTGTTTTTAGTCGGGGCGTTTAGAATAAAATACATGGGTGTTTATGGAGCAGCACACTCTCTTGTCTACTATCTACCGACGGCTGTCATATGACGCAATGGTTATAACAGCTGATTTTTATCTCTGGGTGTGGCCAGCTCACAAATTTTCTCCCATAAGGATTACATGTAAACTTTGAAGGAAAGAGTCCTCAAGTCGAATTATAAAAATTTGATAGGCCATAAACCTGTTCCTGAACATAACGAACACAACTAAAAAAAATCATCAAATTCGGTGCACACATAAAAAGTTATTGAATGTCAAAATTTGAGGCTCGATTTTTATTTATAACTGGCTGGCCCGGCGAACTCCGTACCGCCAAATAGTTAATGCATCTCATGACAAACTTTAGCTGGATGCACACCTGAGGAGTTGCGACGCGGCATTTTGCATCCAGGTGCGTCTTTCTTATTGGTTTGAATGGAAGAATTCACACACACTGAATCGGGCATGGCGTGGAACGGTGTGATAAGGCAATCTCCATAAGATCAACACTTTGTATCACCAAGCCACGCCTCCTCAGGTGTACTTAGCTTTAGCTTAATCTGATGCACTATATTTTTATGAAAATTATCCAACAATCAGTATTTACATTTCAACTTTTTTTTATTCAATTTCAATTTATATCTCAATATGTAATTCCTATGTGCTTAGTTAGTTGTGCAGCAGTTTGTATTTTTAGATATAGTTGAATGCCAACGTGAGTAGACAGAGCTGTCTACTAACTTTGGTTTAATGCAGCTTGCTGGGAAATTGAATGGTATATCTCTTTGCTGCTGATTCTCCCGTGCATATTCTGAATTTAATTTGAGTTCTACGACCCAAGCTTGGACGTCGTTCGTACCGCGGCATTATTATTAGAATTAAAATTTTGTTAATCAGTAGAAAGAAAATAGAAAACAGATCTACCGACGGCTGTTGGATGACGCAATTATTATAACAGCTGATTTTTATTTCTTTGTTTGGCCAGCTTACAAATCTTCTCCCATAAGGATCACATATAAACTTTGAAGGACGTAGGAAAGAGTCCTGCAGTCAGATTATAAATTTAATAGGCCATAAACCTGTTCCTGAAAATAACGAACACAACTAAAAATTCATCAAATTCGGTGCACACATAAAAAGTTATTGAATGTCAAAATTTGAGGCTCGATTTTTATTTATATAGACTAGCTGGCCCGGCGAACTTCGTACCGCCAAATAGTTAATGTATCTCATGACAAACTTTAGCTTGATACACCTGAGAAGGCGCGATGCGGCATTTTGCATTCAGGTGCTTCTTGCTTATTGGTTTGGATGGAAGAACTCACACACACTGAATCAGGCATGGCGTGGAACGGTGTGTTAAGGCAATCTCCGTAATAAGATGAACACTTTGTATCACCAGGCCGCGCCTCCTCAGGTGTGCTTAGCCTAAGCTTGATCTGATCCACTATATTTTTGTGAAAATTATCCAACAATCAGTAATTACATTTATATCTCAATATGGACTTCCTATGTGCTTAGTTAGTTATTGTTCAGCAGTTTGTATTTTTAGATATAGTTGAATGCAGCTTGCTGGGAAATTGAATGGTATATCTCATTGCTGCTGATTTTCCCGTGCTTATTCTAAATTTACAGCATTTCGAGTTCTACGACCCAAGTTTGGACGTCGTTTGTACTGCGATATTATCAAGAATTAAAATTTTGTGAATCAGTAGAAAGAAAATTGAATAACAGATCTACCAACGGCTCTTGGATGACGCAATGATTATAACAGTTGATTTTTATTTTTATGTGTGGCCAGCTCACATATCTTCTCCCATAAGGATTACTTGTAAACTTTAAAGAACCGTAGAAAAGAGTCCTGAAGTCGGATTATAAATTCGATAGGGCATAAACCTGCCCCTGAACATAACAAACACAACTAAATAAAATTCATCAAATTCGGTGCACACAGAAAAAAGTTATTGAATGTCAAAATTTGAGGCTCGATTTTTATTTATATTGATATAACAGTTGTATATTCATGATAAATAGATAATTTTGATAATAACCATAACTATCATTTTCTATCTGTTTCTCTAAAAATATGTTTAATACCTTCAACGCAATTGTTCATTAAAATTGCATATTGCATATTATACCATTTGAACAATTCCTTTGATTAAGCCGTTCAAGAAACATGATAATCGAATATATTCCGAGTGGAATTCAGATCACGGTCATGGGTTGCCCTATTTAGGTTTGATGAGCGATATATTTACTGTGAGAATAGGGCTGGCCATATTGACGCCCAAAATAATTATTGAAGCTGCATGTCTTGAGAGCTTCCAGTATAGATCTTACAATGGTGATATGAAAGCATAATGATACTTCTAATTAGAATAGGCTCTCAATGTATTGATCTCGTCATTTTGTATTATAGAATTTTCATTTACTGAAATATTAATTTATATCTAGAGACTTAAGTGTGATGAAAAAAGGAAAACGAGATAAAAGACTGAACTTTCTCTTGTATGATAATGAGTTTGGTGATATCTTATTAAAAGCTTCCTCTTAAATACCCGTGTAATAGTTGTTATGTAATATTTGTTTTTAATAGTCGTTATAAGTTTGAAGTCTTGATGGAGATCTTGTATTTTTGTTAATGGAATAATTTTGAATCTTTTCTTTCATTTTGCTTACTCCAGAGAGCATTAAACCACAGAGAAAATGTAGCATAAGAAGGTATCTCATGGTAAAGGTCGTTTATGTTCCAAATTTCAAGCCGATTTATTGTTAACTCAAGCCGATTACTGTCGACTACTGTCTGTTATGACTGCTTTGGCCGTTATAGTGTAAGATCGGCACAGTATGAAAGACTATCAGCGTCACATAGCTTCGCGAAAAAGAGGTACTAAGACTATCAGCTTGAGTTAACAGTAAAATTCTATTTTTTCTCTGGTTGAATTCTATTCTCTATAGCATACACAGCTTTACAGACACATAAGTTGTTTCGTTGAATAACAATTTTGTAAGCTGATATATTTGGGTTATTTATGCTGATATTGTAGTTCAAGAAATAGTTCATTAATAATGTGTATGGACTGATGGGTATTTGATAGCAATAAAAATATTTATTCTTTCTTCCTCCATGATACTCAGGTTACAGCCCAAGTATGTAAATAGTATTATTATAATGGATTTTGGCTACATACTGTGATCTGTGATTAATTTTCATTGTTATTATGAGAGTAAGCCTATACCAATTTTTATCAATGTAACAGTGAAATTGTAAAAATGTAAATTTGTTTCGTCGTATTATTTTCATCAGTAAGTTTACGCTTTCTTTGAAAATGATATGACTTCGAAAAATCGAGGATGTGAATTCATTTATAACGACAATTGTCAAGGAAAAACTGTGAAAATACTGTCAGAGTAAGCTAAAACCACTAGCTTAAAAAGTAGATAAATCAGCATTTTATTGGCCTACATCCTAGTTCTGTTTAATTTTGTCCTTTCTAAACAGAAATTACATGATTTTATAAAAAATATCAACTTTTGCAATAACTCAAATATAGTAAAGATTAGTATTTTCTGGTTGATTTGAGAACACACATCATTTCAGCCAGTAATGTTATTCGATATCTCAATAACCGGTACATAAACTATGACGAACTAATCAATAAGTAACAGGATATAGAGCTAATGATCGATTCATCAGAAACATTGTAGGCTACATAGTCCGCATCCTTCATTATTCAGCAATACTTTTATAACAAAAACCATTTTGAAATTTATCTTTCTGTTGTGATTATTATTCTGTTCTACTTATAAGCTTGGGTAGTCGAGCATCAGCTCTATCAAGTTATTCATATAACTTCCAAATGTCTGTTGCAAAAAAATGTATCCGTTTAATTTGGAACATAGAATATAAAAACGGATGATTGCCGATGGTCTACTACCTCATCCTCGTGAAAGGAGCTTGTAGACTTCATATTCTTCAAATCTTGATCACTTGAGAATTTCAATTCACATTTAAACAATATGGTGATTTCCAAATAAAGTTGACATTTATTTGTTAAGAATCTCTCCTCCCGGAGGAAAAACTTTAATTAGTGATATCAAACTCATTACTCCTCCTATGCGACTTAATGATAAAATTTCAAGAGCAATAAAACTATTTTTGATTAAGTCATCCTGAGTAAAGTCCTAAAAGATTTTTGATTGAAGAAGATCGTAGATAAACGATGAGAAATACTGTAATCTAATAATACTCTAGTCTCTAGTTCATGGTGTAAAATACTATCATCAATATTGATGAATGATATATCATCATCAAACTTGTGCAGTGGAACAAGGATGTGGAAAGAACAAAAAGATCCTTGTATTGAATATTTATATAAAGACAAAGGATAGAATTTAATCTAGTTGTAAGCCTTCTCTTCCATCACTGTTCATGTGCTGTAATACAGGTGTAGGTTCTTGTAGATAAACGTGTTAACTGGTGCAAAACAGAAAAAAGCTTGGCAAAATATATTAACTGTTGATAGAAGGTACTTGTTTGTGAAGAAAATAAGAATATGAAATCATCATGTATTTTTGTAGTGAAAGAATTGTGAGTTTGTAATATTCAGGACTAATGTACATTTTTATGAACAATTTTTCATTTTGTAAAGAATAGTAATTTTTATACGAATCCCCGATGTATATAGGCTTGTTACTTGCTAAGTGATGAAATGATGTTGCTAATGATGAAAGCTGTTAGACAAATAAAATTATGTTTATTGTGATAAGGAATATAATTATTTCAATCCTTCATAAAATCCTTTATATTTAATAGTAGGTATATTTATAACACTTGAGCAATAATTTTAGTTCATATATTTTAAAGAAAAAATTTTCTGGATCACAAGAAGTTTTTTTTATAGAATTAAATTAAAGTATGCTATTCTTGGAAATTTGAATATAAGAGTTCAACAATGAAATGAAGAAATTAAAATTGGATTTTCTGAAGGTGGGGTCAAATTGATAACTTTTGAGATGATTCTGTGGAAAAGTGTGAGATCATATACAGTATAATATGTTGTCTATCATCCCTTTTGATTGAATATGCAATATTCAGCCTAATCTACTAATAAAAGATAGTACCTGTTAGAATTTCTATTCAAAACATGAATGAATACATTAAGAAGTGTGTTGTCCTCTTCCTTGTCAAATTCAACCATCCCATCATGAACTTCATCAAATTATTTCACTTGAAATGAGAAAAATTAAATCACATGTTTGGGATTGACTTGGAATGGATTGCTCAAGTCTTTTTATTGGAGTTAAGCCTTAAATGTGACACAATTCCAAATGTGAAATTTCACAGACCAAACTGCATTTCAAATTTCTTCTTCCACCACTTCCAAATCAAATTTGCTCACTTTATAAAGATCAGCATTTTTTTTATTTATTCAAGAATATTAACTTTAGGAGGTTAAGAGTTGACAAAACCAAGCTTTGAAATTGTCGTTTCAAATTGATTTTACTTTTACAGAGATATCTAATATTTCAAGCATAAAGCCATAAACAAATCTGATGAATTTCCTAAAAAAATAAAATCAACAGCATTTTTTTATTATATCCAGAGTTCAGCTTTAGAATTCGAACTGAACGAACTCTAAAAAAAATTAATCGTTTCTACAGTTTTCCAAAAATTTTCTTCTCACAATCGCAAGTAACCCCCTAATGGAGCATTCAAAATACAGTTGAAAGACTTTTCTGAGCGGATTTCGTCCGCGGCTAATGAAGAGCTTGAAAAACGGAGTTTCTATTGATTTGAGCCCAACAGAATTCCAATCCGAGAAGCAATCATTCTAAAGACAATTTCACATTGAATTGCACTACCCTATTCAAAGCGAAACGATCCTCTGTTGCTATGAAAGCTATGCTTGTTTTCATTCAGCCGGATTTTTATTTTATTTTATGAAATCAATATTCTATCATCAATTATATTAGCCATTATTATCGATTACAATAATAGACTTCATAAGACAATCCATTCACTCAAAAGATTTGATGCTGGTGTTTAGGTCAATTCATTTTTCCTACTGAATAATATATTATATCACTTATATTTTTCCCTACTCGAATATATAATATCGTTATATCGTACATATGCACTTAGAAGAATAGATATTGTCCACTCACTGTTTACAAGGAATCACCATCATTTTTCCATGCTGTTATGACAATCACAATTATTATCAATTTCTAAATTTCCATGAATTATGTACCTATAGTCCTTCATAAGAAGATTCAACTCGAAACACATTGTTTCCAACTCAATTTACTGATAAATCTATGTTTTATTTCATCAAAGTTAAAATAATTTATAATTTGATGAAAGTGAATACTGTGATTCGATTGATTCATGAATTGACAGTGTTCGATAAAAATTAAAATTGATGATCGCCTTTGAACTATATTTACCCGATTGTTCATATCCTATGTTCCCAATTGAAGACACAAATATAGTTCATAAAGAATATCACAGACCAGTATGAATAATATCTATGTTCAGTCAAAAGATGAAAATATTTGTTCGTGATGAATGAAGAATTATTTGTAAGTATCCATATTCCACAAAAAGTTTATATGATTTTTTTCTAAACAATTCATTTTATTGCGCTCATTTACTTATATTCACTCGGAAAATTGCTCGCTAATAATTTCCTCACCTTTAAGGTATATATGATATGATTGAGGTATATGGATAGTTACCGTATAGATATTATAACCGTAAATGAAGAGAGAAACCATTTCCATCATTTAATTCATAAAAACCAAATTTATTCGAACATTGTATACTCAAGAATATCATTTCCAATTTATTACGACTAGAAAAATATGGCACGTATTTTCTAATATAGAAAAAATACTGTACAAAAGATTTTTTACACATAGACAAACTAACATTATTTTGTTAAATTTTACTAGTAACAACACTAAGACTATAAAATTATCTAATTGCAAGTTCACTTGAACAATTTGTTTTCAAAAAAACCAGTTAAGGTTCTGTATGAGCATAGAGAGCATAAGAAACTTTTCTTTAGTCATTTCTAGTTTTGACATTCGATTTTTTTGGGAATCAGTGAAATTCGAAGGTTTGGACTTCCAATGTGGTTTCCAACCTTTCTCCATTCCCTTCATTTAATAACTTATTGATTCAAATACAAATGAATATTTGCTCTCAAATATCATGTTTTTATGTAGGGGTATATCATTTAGAAAGGTATAAATTTCGTCAAACAAAAAATTAAGCGAGATTGTTGCCATGCATGTCCCTGTCGACAAGTTCATGCAAAATTTCATAAAATTTCCGTGTATGACTATAATAATGAGAATGCTCAAACCCTTTTTTTAAAAGTTCCTCATTATTTTTCTTCATCATATATATAATCACGGAATATTTTTTAAAACGAGTCTTTGGTTTAAGTGTTAACACTAATAAAAATTAGTTCTTAAATTTGACCTTCATGATATAGGCTAGTGTTTCATATCACTTATTACTCCACTAATGACTAGTCTATTGGATTATGAAATTTCAATAATAAGGAATTATTATTATTTCACACTCAGTATGACAAATGTCATATGGTAGCAGTACTCAAGTATCATCAAGCTTCAATTTATTTATGAAACTTGATGCTATTTTTGTGTATATTAGACAAAAGATTTTTAAACTGTAGAACATTTCAAATTCATTGTCAAATGAATTTCAAATTTAAATTCATTTCAAATTCATGCCAATGACTTAGCATTCAATAAGAATAAGTTCAATCCACTTTAATGACAAGGTTTGATTTCAAGAGAAGATCAGTAGTACGTTTAAATGTTTGAAATGTCAGCATTTTTCTTTTACTTTCCGTCAATTATGCGTTTCTCTAGGATTTCATCAACTGTTTAAAAATATGGTTTGTACATTCATTATCATCAATAGCCACAGTAGGATTCATTCTTGGATGATGGCTATTTTTCATACAAGTCTGGTGCATTTGAAATATTATTGGTAATCCTTCAATTATTAAAGTTATTAACTAGATGTTAATGTTCAAAGTAGCATCACCACTAATACAATAAATTTGTCATGGACAATCACATTTGGCAGTATATCAGAAAATATACATTCCAATTTGATTTTTTTGTACAGAATATACATAATAATTTGACAAAAGCAATGTAAACACAAGAGCAAACAGCAATGGAACAATTCTTGAACTCCGCTGCTTCAATGAGTATGGCGCATATAAATTATATCTCAAAATATAAAATACATTAATACTATGATTTTCATTTTTTGGTCTAAAGGTCGATAGAAGGCCACTTCACAAGGCAAGATCAGTTCAGATCAGATCATTTTTGTCACCCCAAAAGAAGATCATGTTTGGATTTACTACATTTATTTGGATTGTCGCAAGATATTTTTTGTTGGTATGAAGATATATAATCACTTATACCATGTAGGTGTTATTAGCTTTTCTGTTCCCTAAAATGTTTAGTGAATCTATTTTAACATTACAGTAGTAGGTACCTAACTCCTAATACAAATAAATAATTTGGTTTAAAATTGACTGATGACCACTCTACTACTCGTGAACAAGATTAAATCTTGTTTGTAAATTTTACAAAAGAAAATCAGTTTGAATTTCATTTGATCTTGTTATCATGGATAGAAATTTAAATTCAAATTCAAATTCATTTTAACTTCACACTATCATTGAATTACAAGCTCTGTCACATTTTTATCAGAAGAGCTCTATGATAATAAAGATCATTATCTAATGATTGATCATAATGCTCAGAAATCTAGTGATTCAGCTCTTTCAAGTGATGGATGACAATTCCACTTCTCAAGGGGCCCATACACGCTCCAATCTACAAACCTTTATTATAATTGTTATGTATGGGGGATCGTTTGATACACGCCAGTTGTGTTTTTTCATAGATTGAAGATAGTATAAATAAAAATATGAATCCCAGTAACCTTTTAAATTATGTTGTCACATGTTTCGGACATCTGATAATCACTTATCAAAAAATCAAATAATTTAAAAGGGTACTGAGATTTATATTTTTATTTATATCAAAAGTAGCCCTAAAGAAAGAAGACAATTATTGAAGATAGTATGAAGATACCCCATTGTATAGGTCATTTGTGTTTCAAATTTGAAGTCGATTTTATATTAACTCAAGCCGATCACTATTGACTTTTTGTATTATTACTGTTTTAGCGGATGATAGTGTAAACAGCACAGTATGAGTACAGTGACTATAAGAATAATCTATAGTCTGATTCTGTAGTTTCTGAGAAACTACCTACTAGCGTGACATAGCTTCACGAAAAAGAACTACTAGCTCGGCCTGAGTTAACATGGAATTTGGAACATTAACTTCCTAAACCAGGACCTCCTACATACTACCGGACCTGAGCCTAGAAAAAAATGGCCGCCGTATGTGGTGGTCTTATAGAAATTCCCACTGAGAAAAAAATCACTAATCAGCTGTTAGAGAGTGTTTCAGTTTGTCGAAATCTCAGTTCGTCTAGTTCCCGTTTATAATATCAATGCCGGCCACCACATATGGCGGCTATTTTTTCTTGTAGGCGCAGGTCCGGTGTATAGGAAGTCCTGCCTATACCATGGAATATCCTCTTATGCTATCTTTTCTCTATGGTTTTATCCAATTGAATTGATTTTACTCGAGCATAAGGATATCCAAAGTGGCTCTCTCACACGATTAACGTTTTACAGCATCTTTTAAACAGGTCTAAACTGACACTTTGTCGATATTATAATCAGTATCCAAGTGGTTCTTTCACACATTGACATACTGCCAACTCTGGCCAAGTAAAACTACAGTAATTCACATTTTTTAGGGCCGGTTTCCGAGCTCGGGATTTAGCTAAGTTCTAGACTTTAAACAGCTGGAGTCAGAAAATTCGCTTTCCAAAACGGGGCGTAGTCGCAGTTTTTATAACAGTAGTCGCAGTTTTTATTTTCTCATTTCTATAATTGGAAACGTTTTTTCTTGACGGAATTAAACATTTCTAAATAATCCAAAATAGCTGAAACTTTACACTATTTTCTCTTTATTTTATTTTGTGTTCAATTTTCTAGTTTTTTGAAATTTAATTCAAACGTGACTTTTACAATGACTACGACTACGCCGCGTTTCGGAAAGCCAATTTTCTTACTCCAGCTGTTTAAAGTCTAAAACTTAGCTAAATCCCGAGCTCGGAAACCGCCCCTAAATGTTATGAATGTCCCTCTCTCATACCATCAAGGTATTGCCAACTTTGAAGAGACCGAAGAATGTCTTTGTCCTCTCGAAGAGGGTGTGGCGCCTCTCCTCTATGTCTCGCACATAGAGGTGATCTCCCTCGGCGAGGTAGGCGAGTGCGCCCGTGAAGCAGGAGTAGCGCGGTGCCGAGTTGGTGTTGTGATTGGTGTAAGTGGTGCACTGCATTATCGACTGCTCGTTGTGGATGATGCGGAAACTGTTCACATCATGAGCGTTCGAGTAGAAAACCTGTACACATATTCAAAATGTTACATTTATTTCCATACAAATTGATGACTATGATATAAATAGTAAAATATAGTATAGTTATCTATACCTTATACTATACAATATAGCAGGGATGACCAACTTCTTTTTCCCAAAGGGCCACTTCCATACTTTAGCTAAAAGCAGGGGCCGCACAAGAACTTGAAGGGATTTGTAGGCTATATAATTTTTTTTAATTGCTTTACATATTGGACATACTTTAATGTTGAAATAATAATCTTACAAGAGTTTAGCAGAACAAAACCAACAATTTTACTAAAAAAAACTGTAGTGAGAACACTAAGGGCGGGCACAATTGTTCACAAGTTTGTCAAAATCAATTCTTGCCGAGGTGGTGGCCACTTTAAGCGAATCTTGAAGATGGTTGTCTGTAAGTCTGTTACGGTGAGTCGCTTTTATAAATTTCATGGAGGAAAAAGTACTCTCACAAATTTAGGTGCTTCCAAACATTGAAACAATTTTTCACCAAAATCACGCGCAGTTTGTTTTATTTCGTAGTTGGCAGCCTACTCCAGAAATCGACACCAGTTTCTGGTCTTTTCTGGAAAACTGGATCACTTTGCAAATCACAGAGCTCCAACTGTAGGTCGTCATCTTGCTTATTTTATATTTCTGTCGAAAAATATCCACCGTAATATTTAAAAAAAAATGTTTTTGGGGCCGCATAAAACTTAACCGCGGACCGCCAGTTGGCCATCCCTGCAATATAGTATAGCTCCTGGCATGTGGAAAATTCAATTTTATCTGGTTGAATTAATTCGGCATGGACGAATATATTTGCAGATTTAAAGAAAACTGGAAGTTTAATTTTTTAAGATATTGAATGATGTCTGGATTTGAAGAAATCAAAGTAGGCTACCGTTTTAAAAAAAATATTTTATTACTCACGACATGTTTCGACATATTTCCATGATCAAGTGAGTAAATATCAAATGATTCACTAATTTGATAATGGCATTATGTCAAAACATGCCGTGAGTGATAAAATTGAGTTTTTGGTAAGGGGACTTTGACTTTTTAGTTCGCTGATAAATGCGGGTAGCCCTATAGTTAATAGTACGCACATAATTATGATATGCATAATTTATTATAAACATGAAAAATTGACATGTTCTCTCAATAAAAATATTAAAGTACTATTCAGTTAATGAATAGGACGATGACTGTACAGGACGGCCAACGTAAAAATTGACTTGTGGTACAATAATGTACGAATTATTATCACAGTATTTTTATTATTATTTATTCAATGATGCACAAAACAAAATTCATTAAAATTATGCATAATTTTATGCCACAAGCAGTATTTCTCCACTATAGGCTATTGATGGTGTTACAGAAAGTGGATTTCTTGATAATTTATTTTTTATAAAAAACAATCTGCAATGCAAAGTAAAAATGGTAGAGAGTATGACCTGCATAGATGTAAAACCTGTGCGCAGGAATAAATTATTACATGATGGATTCATGATGGATTAAAGGGGATTATGCCATAATTCAATTTTAAAACGCATGATAAATCTACTTATAAATTGTATATTTTAACTTCAATTTTTGAAATACAAATCGAAGTTGATCAGAAATAAGGCCGAGAGTCGTAGCACGAATACGAAGAAACAAGAACATTATTTATAATGACACCAAAACTGCTATTATAGCCTTTTCTTGAAAAATTTATTTTACTAATCAAATAAAATAATAACTTAAGTTAAAGCTTCAATAGTGAGAATTTAATTTCATAATATTATTATATTATTTAAATTAGCGTATGGCTTTCAATGGTGGGGAGACCCAAGGGTAGTTCCACCTCGCCGTATATAGTCCAAAGTTTCCTGATGTAGCCCAGTCAATAAAGGTTCTTTCGATCCGATAATTAAATAAAAGCTGAATCTTTTACCATCAATAGAACCCTCCCAGAGGGTCATTCTCCCAAAAGTCCCAAGAAATCTCCTTGGAGCTTTCCCCCCTAGCCGCCCTCAAGTTGAAAAATGCAGGTAATCACGGAAAATCAATTATCTCTGTACCTATTGATCGGAAACAGCTCTATCATAAGCCATTCGATTCTTACATTATGGACTACAATATTAGTTATATTCATTTTCCCATTAAAATTAACAGTTTTCTTGATAAAATAATATATATGTAAAAATTTAGGGGGCTTGCGATTTGATTTTTTTGTTTTCTTCGATTAACTTCAAAGAAAGTAGTTTTAAAGAAAAATAAGCCGAATAATTAATGTAGCCACTCTCATTGCAAATCCATTGATGTATATTGTTATGTATTTGCGATTCGATTTGACGCCGTGGAAGGGGGAACAGTCAACGCGGAACGGCGCGGCTGACTCTCTTAGCCATAGTAAACAGCAAACTGAAAATCAATTATCTCTGTAACCATTAATCGGAAAAAATCTATCATATGTCATTCGTTTCGTTAAATTAAGGACTACAATATTGAATGGATTCATTTCCTCAATAAATCGAACAGTTTCCTTGATAAAATAATATAATGTATAAATTTAGGGGTTTTTCGATTTGATTTTTTGTTTTCTCCGATTAACTTCGAAGCAAGTAATTTTAAAGAACGATGTGACGAATAATTATTGCAGCCACATTCATTGCGAATCCATTGATGTAAATTGTTATGTATTTGCAATTCAAGTTGACGCTGTGGAAGGGGAAACAGCCGACGCGGCTGACTCCCTTTACCATAGTAAACAGAATAATGCTGCTGTCTATATTGCATGTCATTTACACTATGGCGCTCGAAACAATTAATTTTGTCTATATTGTTTTGACATGCGCTGTATATAGATTATCACTTTTCAATATTCTAAAAAAATATTACAATTTTCTTAATTTAACCATGCTCTTGATGAAAATCAGGACTTCGTTGTTTGCTCACAGAATTTATTATATTAATTTGAAGTGTGCCTTCTCCATACAATTCAGAGGTAACACAATTTAATAACTCTAGTTTCAGATATTGATGTTTTTCAACGAAGTTTCATGATATATATTATGTGTCCGACTCCTTCATCTTATCCTTATTTTGTGAAAAGTGAAGATTCAAAATTTCTATTATAGCCTTTTCTTGAAAAATTTATTTTACTAATAAAATAAAATAATAACTTAAGTTAAAGCTTCAATAGTGAGAATTTAATTTCATAATATTATTATATTATTTAAATTAGCGTATGGCTTTCAATGGTGGGGAGACCCAAGGGTAGTTCCACCTCGCCGTATATAGTCCAAAGTTTCCTGATGTAGCCCAGTCAATAAAGGTTCTTTCGATCCGATAATTAAATAAAAGCTGAATCTTTTACCATCAATAGAACCCTCCCAGAGGGTCATTCTCCCAAAAGTCCCAAGAAATCTCCTTGGAGCTTTCCCCCCTAGCCGCCCTCAAAGTTGAAAAATGCAGGTAATCACGGAAAATCAATTATCTCTGTACCTATTGATCGGAAACAGCTCTATCATAAGCCATTCGATTCTTTACATTATGGACTACAATATTAGTTATATTCATTTTCCCATTAAAATTAACAGTTTTCTTGATAAAATAATATATATGTAAAAATTTAGGGGGCTTGCGATTTGATTTTTTGTTTTCTTCGATTAACTTCAAAGAAAGTAGTTTTAAAGAAAAATAAGCCGAATAATTAATGTAGCCACTCTCATTGCAAATCCATTGATGTATATTGTTATGTATTTGCGATTCGATTTGACGCCGTGGAAGGGGGAACAGTCAACGCGGAACGGCGCGGCTGACTCTCTTAGCCATAGTAAACAGCAAACTGAAAATCATTATCTCTGTAACCATTAATCGGAAAAAATCTATCATATGTCATTCGTTTCGTTAAATTAAGGACTACAATATTGAATGGATTCATTTCCTCAATAAATCGAACAGTTTCCTTGATAAAATAATATAATGTAAAAATTTAGGGGTTTTTCGATTTGATTTTTTGTTTTCTCCGATTAACTTCGAAGCAAGTAATTTTAAAGAACGATGTGACGAATAATTATTGCAGCCACATTCATTGCGAATCCATTGATGTAAATTGTTATGTATTTGCAATTCAAGTTGACGCTGTGGAAGGGGAAACAGCCGACGCGGCTGACTCCCTTTACCATAGTAAACAGAATAATGCTGCTGTCTATATTGCATGTCATTTACACTATGGCGCTCGAAACAATTAATTTTGTCTATATTGTTTTGACATGCGCTGTATATAGATTATCACTTTTCAATATTCTAAAAAAATATTACAATTTTCTTAATTTAACCATGCTCTTGATGAAAATCAGGACTTCGTTGTTTGCTCACAGAATTTATTATATTAATTTGAAGTGTGCCTTCTCCATACAATTCAGAGGTAACACAATTTAATAACTCTAGTTTCAGATATTGATGTTTTTCAACGAAGTTTCATGATATATATTATGTGTCCGACTCCTTCATCTTATCCTTATTTTGTGAAAAGTGAAGATTCAAAATTTCTATTCATAGCTTTTCTTGTGTTTTATCTTGTTTCATCACTCTTTATAATTTAAATACTTGATAATGGAATGCATATCATCAGATCACGTGAACAAAAAAAAAATAAAAAATAAAAGGGTGGGCTTACCTGAGATACTATATGATAACACTGTACTCCTGATAAGTTGAAAATTTACAAGCTGAAAGTAGATTAATTTGTTGCACATTCGGTTCAAATATTACCAAATATTACCAATATTATCACATATAGTGAGAACGAATTACTCTGAAGCTTTCTATTCTCACTGAACATGAAGAGGCAATACCAAGCCAGAATCGCAGTTCCGTTCAAATCATTATTATCAGAGCTTTCAAATTGATGCTATGTAACTATGGATGTTATCCCCATCTAACAATTTTCCTATTTATCCTTATCCTGATTCAGAATAAAGTAGTTGATCTCTATAATCACAAAAATCAATGTACAGTACCTATAATAAATAGTAAAAATAACAAAATTTCTAGTAATAATGCAACTTTTTCTAGGTACGAATTTCAAGGCTCATAAAATGACTTTTTCTCAATCACAGGCAGAAACTCCAATGATAATCATGATAGTAATTTGATGAAAATTGTTTGTATTGTACATTGTTCAACGTAAGATAAGCTACATCTTTAAGGTAATCAACGTATTTAAGATTATCATGTTTATGAATGAAAGCGAGACTGTGATAGAAGATTAGTCAAACTGAAATATAAACATTATATACAATGCATATTTCTGATCAACTATGATTACAAATGATAGTATCAAGCCGAAATGAATTGAGCAACTGAATTTCAAAGTTACTATCCACTGTTCAAATCGCACTGTGATTTCCTTTTACTTCCAAATGAATTGAATTGCCTTACTCTTCAACGTAACAATTATTGTAAAAAAATCAGTGGAATGTGAACGTCATCCAAATAGCATTTGAATTTCAATATTTAGATCATGGAATTCATAAAAAAATAATTCTTGAGAGAAAAGTGATGAATTGCAAATAGTGCAAGTAACATTGATACAAAGCGATACAATGAAAATCAACATCGATAAATTTAATACTGGACTTATCAAATCTATATTACCTTCAATTTATATTATTTATAAAGCTTATAAAATGTAAAACCAACATTTAAAATTTTCTCTACTGGAGCAAAACATCGATAGAAAATAAAGAAGAGCCCATTATGAGCACAATATACTTGTGTACTAGAATTCACTTGAAGTAACTCATCACTTCAACCCTTCATTGATCACAATGAACTAGAATGGTATAAAAACCATGAAATTGATAATCAGATACTTTTTTCAAATAGCTTCACCCAACTAAATCTGTGAATGCCAAGTCATAAGAAATCATGTTCAATAGATTTAATTTGAATGCTTCAAATAGAAAATGATCTAGTCTTTTGGTGCCCGAATAAAAATCAATTTCAATCAGCATTAATCGACATCAAGAAAAGTTTCTGCCAACCTTGTGTAATGAATGACGAGATGCGAGTGGAGGTGAAAAATCGATATGTTAACAAAAATAATAGAAGATGATGAATCATCTTTCAATTAATCTTATATGGTAGGGTACTTTGTGGTTAAATGTGAAACACTTTCATGATTTTCCTACCTTTTATGCATGCTTACTCTTACTTAATTTGTATGTTTGCATGGCTTTCATCTTTAGAATCTACTGAATTTTCATATTGGACTATCTAAATAATGTAGATTCAACTAGTAAGAACGGAAGATAAGCTACTTTACAGAGATCATAGAAAGTTTCAACTCAACAAGCCCAATGTATAATTTTTTTATGCCTCAGCCGTCATATATATTTGGCTCAACTGAAGGTATATTATCAATCTGGCTTGGAGAATATTAACTGTAGAAAACAGCAAACACTGCACGCTATGATTTTTCAGGAAATTGCCACTGTTAACACTATTGTAATCTATGATTTTTCTCAGTTTTTGACATTCATAACTTATGATAAATTTTAGCAAAGAATTATGATCATATTTTAAATAGGCCTATGTATTATATTATGTAATAGTATGAATATTTTATCGGTTGCAAACAATATCTTTGTCTGTCATAGAATGCATGATTCAGCAAATAAATAACAACAAAATGATTATAGAGAATTAAAATGTGAAAAATTAGTTCCATCACATGTCAAAACAATAGACGAAATTGATTGTTTCGAGCGCCATAGTGTGAATAAGATGCAACTTGGAAAGCAGTAGGCCTACTACTGTATTTTACTGTTTACTATTATGGTGAAGAGAGTCAGCCACGCCGTACCGTGTCAACTGTTTCCCCTTCCACAACGTCAAATCGAATCGCAAATAAATAACAATATACATCAATGGATTCGCGATGAATGTGGCTACATTAATTATTTGTCTAATTTTCTTTAGATTATTTGCTTCGAAGTAAATCGGAGAAAACAAAAATCAAATCGAAAAACCCCTAAATTTTTACATATATATTATTTTATCAAGGAAACTGTTTGATTTATTGAGGAAATGAATCCGACTAATATTGTAGTCCATAATGTAACGAATCGAATGACATATGATAGATTTTTTTTCCGATCAATGGTTACAGAGATAATTGATTTCCAGTTTGCTGTTTACTATGGCTAAGAGAGTCAGCCGCGCCGTTCCGCGTCGACTGTTTCCCCTTCCACGGCGTCAAATCGAATTGCAAATACATAACAATATACATCAATGGATTTGCAATGACAGTGGCTACATTAATTATTTGGCTCATTTTCCTTTATAACTACTTGTTTCGAAGTTAATCGAAGAAAACAAAAAAATCAAATCACAAACCCCCTAAATTTTTACATATATATTATTTTATCAAGAAAACTGTTAATTTTATTGGGAAAATGAATATAACTAATATTGTAGTCCATAATGTAACGAATTGAATGGCATATAATAGAACTGTTTCCGATCAATGGTTACAGAGATAATTGATTTCCCGTGTTTACCTGCATTTTTCATGTTTTAGGGGGCTGGGGCGGAAAGCTCCAAGGGGATTTCTTGGGACTTTTGGGAGAATGACCCTCTGGGAGGGTTCTATCGATGGTGGGAAATTCAGCTTTTATTTAATTTTCGGATCGAAACTGCTTTTTTGGACCTTCATTGACTGGGCTAGATGGGAGAGTTTTCTGATGCACTTACCTTGGTAAAACTTTTCTGGAGAAGAAAAAAAATTCCTACAGTCTGAGGATGACCAACAACAGGTCGAAACGATCGTCACTACCAATGTAAGTGCATTTTCACTCCATAAGTATTTTTAAAATTCAAGTTTAATTTTAATAGTGAAAAAGTATGGATATGCAACAGAGTAATCACGCCAAAAGAATATTTATTATAAGAGAATAGTGAAATTTCTTACTTGTGCATACACAAAATACAATCCAGCATTGTTGACAGTCAACTTTCCTTCTCTCATGTTCAATGCACTACTGGATGAGAAAATGGTATTCCAATCCTGTATCACTCCCCCTGGATGATATCGCCTATGATTGACTGAGGATGAAACAGCATTATTTCAATGTGAGAAAAACAGAAATAGACTGTAATAAAATACCCACAAAATATGAATGTAACTTGTGTTAAAAAATTTGGACTCTTACACAATATTGAATGGTTCAATATTCGCATATCATGAAGATGATCGAGAAGTAAACTATTGATAAACCTAGATGTATAAGTCATATACGGTATGCATTTTGGTGCTTGATTCGAATAACCACTCCAATCTGTCATAAAATTATTTTCATTTTAGTGGATTAAGTATTTTCATGTTCGAAAAATGATGAATATTCAATTTTTTCAGTTATTGTATCTCAAAATAATAAATTATCTTTTCAATATGGAATACAAAACGTTAAAAACATTTTCAAAAGAGATAAATTATGAGATTTTCAAAACTACCTATATCAAAATATTATGTACGGTACAGTAACAGTTTATATTGTGATATTGATTCATAAGTGAGAACTCGACAACAATTATTGCTACCGTACTAACACCATCTAGTACATGGGTTTCCCAGAGTTAAGTTGGTTAATTTCCGAAAAATTAAATCTTCTTTACATTTGTAGTAATTTTTACATTTTACTTTAAATATTATCTACGTTTTATTAGTTTGATTGCTTGTTTTTATTTCAATCTATTTTCTTAAAATGTATGTATTTAGTGCTACTTATTCTTTATTTATAAAATAAAATCATAGTACACTTTTTTCTGAAAAGTTTAAATATAGAATAACAGATTAAAACACAAATTGAAAGTACTAGTTTCGATGTTTCACATCATCTTCTGGTTTGTTTGAACAAAACCATTAGTAAAACGTTTATTTGAAATTTTTAAATCAGAAGATGATTTGAAACATCGAAACAAGTAGTCTCAATCTGTGTTTTTAATTTCTTATATTATAGGCTATTAAAAACTTTTCAAAAAAAGAGCATAGGAACTTTGATGCTATTACATCCATTTATTTACGATACAAATGACACTGATGAAATACCGTAACATTGATAGAAAAAAATAATAAGGCAATAGCCTACTTGTGCTATTTTCTTCCAAATTTAGGCGATAACACAGTTTGGAAATTGAATGATATTATGGAGATGAAATCTATTTATTTTTTATTATTACAGATATTGAGGCCGTTATAGACATTTGAGAGCTATTGGGTCAATTTGCATGCGGTTTGCGCCAAAACCTAGGTTATTGGCTAGTATAAGATTAATTCGTATTCTGGAGAAAACTGTTGTTTGAGACAAAACTTAAAAATGACTGAGAATTATTGATGGTGAATGCTGAGGCTTTTTAACAATACTTTTGCAGAATTACTGCTTGGATTTTATTGCTAGATTACCTAGATGGCAAATCTAAACAAAACAAGCGGCGCCTGAGGCTGTGAGTTTAATCAATTAGTATGGATAATTTGAATGACTCACTATCACAATAATGCCTCAAATGATGCTGGTTGAGGCACTTGGTCTCATCAGCTCCAAAATGTGCTGCAATAAGTTCACTTGATTGAGGAGTCATGTTCTGTGTGAAAACCTCTACATCCTGCCGTCGATTATTTCCTCTCTTTCTGCGAATCACTGGATACTTATCCTAAAGAGAGAAAAATAAAGAAAATATTTGAAACAACAACACAATAATCTTTCATAATTGATAATAATAATAATTCCTATGAATGACAGTTTTCTTGTGAGATGATGATTACAATAGTCTGTAGTAATAAAATTATAGAAGACTACATGAAGATTATATTCATGGAATAAAATGTTATGAATTAAGGATGCTCTCTCTTAATTTATTAATAAATTCCACTAAACTGAAAGGAAACTATTTCGTTGACACAATATTATAAGTAGGCCCTATGATTTGACAGTATTTTCCATATCGACCAATTTCATTGAATTTTTCAAATCCTGTGAGAGCCAAGATAATTTTGAATAGAGACTTATATATTTGATGAAAGTGTAATTTAACTCGACCAGGAGTGTACTGTGAATAATATACATTTTTTTGTCTAAACAAATTAAGTTCTATTCCATTGAATAACAACATGAAACAACAATATCCTTTGTGTTTGGTTGTACAATGTTGGTTGCAGGTAGATAGATAGTGGATCATAGATAGATTATAGGTAATACTTCAAATATAGTAATTGCTCACCATTAATTATTATACAAAATACAATGATAAAAAATAATTGTTCATTAGATTGAAGTGACACGTCATAGGTACAATCAATACCTACTATTAGGCTAGTACCTACTGTATAAGTAATAGTGGGTATTGGTACAATGCCTGACTCTTCTTTTGGTTTCAATGCAGTGGGTGGACCTGCTAATTTCTTCAAGGATTCAGAAAGTACTCCACACTGCATGTTATATACCTTACACTGTATACCGTATTTTTAAATTATTCTATTTAAATGATGGAAATATTTCATTTAAAATTCACCAATGCATGATAATTGAACAAGAAAGATGTGATTCCAATTCGAATCAATATAATATAATCTACATCTATACGGTAGCCTACTTGTTAAAAACTGAAGATAATTTCAAGTTCAACAGGTTACTCACCTCAACTATTGAATCCATCTTCTTCTGTTTCATCTGAATTCCTGCTCCATCTGAGATTTTTAGTCTTCTAATCCTAGAAAAGTGGTAAGATTATTTTAAAATCGGTTTAGACATTTTTATGCAATTATCTTGATTCTCAGATAAATTTTGAATCAAACACTGAAATTCATATAATACCAAGTTCTGTGATTTATCCTAGAGGGAACGTTCCCTGTTCCAACCTCCTTCCCACTAGAATGATGAGATAGGGGTTGTGTTGAGATTATGAATGGATCTTAGCAATGCTATTTATATCTTTCACTTAATGTTTATTAAATCAATGATTGATACTATTCTCCGAAAATGAAAAGATTCTTTTATTGAAGTGGTGTCTTCATAATCAAAATACATTTTTCTTATGAATTTTCTTGATGGAAATCACAAAAGGCAAATATTCATGAATAGCCTATAGAGGTAAAATATAGGTGACCATTTAAAGAGTCTTAAATACCTTCAAATATTTTAAGAGTCTTAAACTCCTTTAAATACCTTTTAAGAATTTAAAAACGCTTCACGATGGTTCGGAACCCACTTAAAACTGTAGGTTCACTAATCCCCCATCACCAGCACCCATCTCATTACCCAAGCACAAGACTAGAGCTCATGCCAGAGCATCATCCTCAACGGAAAAATATACATAAATATAGATAAATTTATTCACTTACTTTCTGTAGTTTTTGGCTGTAGAGTGTCTTTCGTGCAATCGGTCCCTTACTCTCAAATCAGCTTCATCACTCAGCTTTGAAGACCTCTTGCTTCTCTCCTCTTTGTTGGCTGCTGCTCCACCTTTGGGCTGCACAAGGTCGTAGTCCTCTTCCTCTTCTTCCTCGTATTCGCTGTCATCCTCATTCGGATCATCGTATTCTGGGTCCATGTCATCCTCATACTCAGCCTCCGTTTCCACATCTTCCTCGTCTTTGTATGTTCTGCGCTGGTCTTCTTCTCTCTTCCTCTGCAACAAAATTGTGAGAACTTTATTTCAACTGTAGGCCTACTTCAAAATCTCATTCTCACCTAAGCTAATATAAAAGTAATGCTATTGAGACTTAAGATTTGCAAGACAAAGTCCGATTCAGAATATGCTACTATGAGAATATCCTCTACGTTCTACACAACGTGGAGAATTGTAAGAATTAAAACAATTGGAAGCTAGACATAATAAGGAACAGAAATTCTATTGTTCATAGAATTGATCAATTATCTTAATTTTATGAAAGCTATGATCTTATTCAAAGTGATCAGAGGAATGATAGGGTAGTCAATAAAATTTCTTTCAAATAAAATAGCACTTCTTTAATACCTTGTATGAAATGAATTATTTTGTCTATAATTCTTACGCAAAGGTTCAATAGTTCAAAAGAGATTTCTGAAGAGATTCAGAAATTTTTCGTGAGGATGAAAAGATTACATTTCAGACTTCTTAAAGCGGGCCTTCACTATCGATTTCATGTCCAACTTGAGGTCTTCAATAAATTGTTTAACTTGTCTAATATTCAATGTTGGATTCGACGTCAGGCCGTAAATGAGGTTGATGATGTTGGGTCGAATGATGGATGTCCAGCCGGACAAGTTGGGTCAACTGAAGACCCAACACATCTAAGATGTCAATGTCAGTCGCCTAGCAAGAGTTTAGTTTGAACGTGAGTGGGGATGTTGGACTAATTCGTGGGCAACCAGTTGGGGCGTGAGTGGTGAAAATTCAGACATATACTCCGTACAAAATCACTTTTGACTTTGGAGGGACATGCGCAGCAGAGAAAGCATACATAGGTAGGGATACAACGGCGGTGATGTTACCGTTCTGAACCGGCCTGCCTTCTCTAATTTCTAGTGAGTATTCAAGCACTAATGTTAAACTTACAGAGTTTCCTCTCTGAAAGCATTCAGTTGACTGACTCTAATTGACAAATTGACAACTGCGCTTCTACCTATGACTCTATCCATCACTGTAATTGGCTGATCTCCCTCCATTTCTCTGCATCACATATTCCTCCAAGTCAAAAGTAATTTTGTAAATTAAAAGTAAAAAATGTACCTGAGACCCAAGATTCGCTCTCAGAAAACAAGGAGATTTGATTTTGATAGAGGTATGCCAATAGATGCCAGCTCTAGTAATGAATTCTACCTGGTATAAAAATACTAGTAGCTCTGTGAGCAGTAGACCTCACGCAGAATTCTCATCCACAAGTACCTGATTGAAACTATAGACCTTGTCACGTTATTTCTTTCAATAACGGGTTGCCCTGCTTGGCTTTAGTCGATAGAGCATGAGTAAAAAATTATATAACCCTTGTTGTGGTTCTTAGAATATATATTATACCAATTTCTTACTGGCTCGCCCAGGAGCTCCCGCAATTCTCTGCTCTTGCCAGTTACTGACGTCGGCTGCTCCAACAGTTCACAATTTCTGTGACTGATTTGTCGAAATCCGCAAGTATAGAGGCGAGAATTTGCGCTGCTACAACTTAAAGCTATAAATTTGGGACTCTTCTGGTCGTATATAATGATACTGGATAATTTATATAATTCTCTGGAACGTACTATCTCCAAAGATTTAGCTATTAATGCTGTATATCGCCGTCTTAACCAACTTATTCGGTGAAGAATAAAGTCGGATGGTAAACTTATTAATATTTCAATACTGGTAACTAGATAAATAAAAATGAGATTGGTCATGCATGGAAGTAGGGAAACAAATAAAGGATACACCATAAAATTTTAAATATGTATATTACACAAAAAAATCAACGAATAAATAAATATAGACATATATAGAGCAACAAGCAAAAATAATAAAAAAAAAGAACAAAATATATCAAAATGAAAGTATCACAGATTAGCTCACTAGTTTTTTAGCACGAAACGTTACCATGTGCTTTTTAAATCATTAATCATATGCATTTATTTTATGCAGCTCAGATATCGATTTGCTGCTGCTTGTCGACAAAAATCTCAAATATATATCTTCTTCCCAAAATAATAAAAATAATCAATTGATAAATTATAAATATCAAATATAATAATCTGTATATATCTCAGTATATTTCTCAGGGCTTAAGGTTCGGCCTCTGGTAGAATTAGATAAATCAATTTATCCGGTGAACATGAGCTATATTTATATATTTATAATTTGCTAATAAAATTAATGATTGAGTGAGCATATATATATTACAACATTAAATTTAAATATTCCTTTCATCTGTGCATCTTTAGACATATAAATTTGATATAGTTCTTAACTAGTAAAATATGCTTTTTGTACTTTCTAAGACTTGAGTAAGTTTTTTATATTAATTTCGATATTTATAACCTTTTGACGAGCTAGCTTTTTATATTTTTATTTCACTCAAAGCACTGAGGGCGCCCTAAATTCATATATTTTGATAATTTTCACTGACGTGCTGAAATTCCCAAGATGATGGTGGCGATCCAAATTTCCTGTCGTCCTGGATTTTCTGGTGGTTGAAGTCGTCTTCTCCAATAAATAAATATCTAAATGACTTACGCTTTAATACAGCATCACTAAGTCCTATAAAAAATTAATTAATGAATTTAGACTTAAATCTCTTAAACGTACAATTTAACAAAAGGGACTTGTGCTCTATAAAATTTTGGTGGCGTTCCAAGGCGGCGTCTGGCTAGCAAGTGGGCTCTGATCCACCCCTATTTTCTACAATCATACTTCCGACTTCCAAATTTGCATATATTTAAATATTCAGTTACTACGCCATTAAAAAGATCAAATAGTCCGTGCCAATCTGCTAAGCTATTACCTATATCTTAGGTATTACATTTTATAATTACTCAGATTACATCCGATACATAAACTGAGTAGTGATGACTTATAAATTCCTATCATTTATATAAATATCTATGGATAAATTTGAATCAGCTCGTTATTGCCGCCCATCAACTACTGCAATTTGATTGGTTCATCCAAAATTCATAAATGTATCCATGCACCTACTGAATATCATACTTCCTTATTATTTTTATTTTTTTTATGTGTTTTGTACATGCTCATTACAGATAATAAATTTTTGTTGCCATGTTGCTTTTCCATTTACAACAAGTTGCCATGTGGTTACCAAATCCTCTAGTTGAATACAATTTGTTTATAACAAAAATTTGCCAAGGTGTCTGGCTAGATTTCAAATGACATGGCTTGATCGATTATTAGGTTGCCGACCAGTAGGTATTATAGCCTAACCTCAAAATTCCAATATTTTATATAATATAATAAATAGCAAATAAAATTCTTTTCTAATTTGGCTGTTCTAAAAGTAGCCATGATACCCGTTATTATCTAATCTTTCACTTGTTGCTATCGCACCCGGCGATAATAGAGCAGCTGTTTGCTCGAGACCTATAAAATCCTTTCAATTATCGATTTTGCTTGCTTTTCCAAATTTAATTTATTACAACCTTATGGAAATACAGCAATAGACTGGCTTCTCCACACATCTGTGTAATCACTTGCCAGCTGATTTATGATGAATAATTCTATAGTCTAATTTTTACTCTAATATTGGCGTATGAAGGAGGCTCCTTTTCCTTTTATATTATCCTTGAAATGCAAAATTTCCAAAAACCATGTATATATGTCGATGCGCAATTAAAAAGGAACAAAGGAATTTCATAAAAATCTATTACCACGTTTTGCCATAAATGCGCAACATATAAACATTTAAACATTTAAACAATTAAACATTTAAACATTTAAACATTAAACATTAAACATTTAACATTTAAACATTTAAACATTAAACATTAAAACATTTAACATTTAAACATTAAACATTAAAACATTCAACCATTTAAACATTTAAACATTTAACATTAAACATTAAACATTTAACCATTTAAACATTTAAACATTAAACATTAAAACATTTAACATTTAAACATTAAACATTTAACCATTTAAACATTTAAAATTTAAACATTTAAACATTTAAACATTTAAACATTTAACATTAAACATTTAAACATTTAACATTTAAACATTTAAACATTTAACATTTAAACTTTAAACATTTAAACATTTAACATTTAAACATTAAAACATTTGAACATTTAAACATTTAAACATTTAAACATTTAAACATTTAAACATTTAAACATTTAAACATTTAAACATTTAAACATTTGAACATTTAAACATTTAAACATTTAAACATTTAAACATTTAAACATTTAACATTTGAACATTTAAACATTTAAACATTTAAACATTTAAACATTTAAACATTTAAACATTTAAACATTTAAACATTTAAACATTTAAACATTTAAACATTTAAACATTTAAACCTTTAAACATTTAAACATTAAACATTTAAACATTTAAACATTTAACATTTAAACATTTAAACATTTAAACATTTAAACTTTAACATTTAAACATTTAAACATTTAAACATTAAACATTTAAACATTTAAACATTTAAACATTTAACATTTAAACATTTAACATTTAAACATTTAAACATTTAAACATTTAAACATTAAACATTTAACATTTAAACATTTAAACATTTAAACATTTAAACATTTAAACATTTAAACATTTAAAATTTAAACATTTAAACATTTAAACATTTAAACATTTAAACATTTAAACATTTAAACATTAAACATTTAAACAATTAAACATTTAAACATTTAAACATTTAAACATTAAACATTTAAACATTAAACATTTAAACATTTAAACATTTAAACATTTAAACATTTAAACATTTAAACATTTAAACATTTAAACATTTAAACATTTAAACATTAAACATTTAAACATTTAAACATTCAAACATTTAAACATTTAAACATTTAACATTTAAACATTTAAACATTTAAACATTCAAACATTTAAACATTTAAACATTAAACATTTAACCATTTAAACATTTAAACATAAACATTTAAAACATTTAACATTTAAACATTAAAACATTCAAACATTTAAACATTTAAACATTTAAACATTTGAACATTTAAACATTTAACATTTGAACATTTAAACATTTGAACATTTAAACATTAAAACATTTGAACATTTAAACATTTAAACATTTAAACATTTAAACATTTAACATTTAAACATTTAAACATTTAACCATTTAACATTTAAACATTTAACATTTAAACATTTAAACATTTAAACATTTAAACATTTAAACATTTAAACATTTAAACATTAAGAGAAATGCCAAACCGTCGACTTGAATATTAGACCTCACTTCGCTCGGTCAATTAGCCTAGACAAAACGTCAATATGGTGTAAACTTCGACAACTTTTTGATAACTTCAACATTCAATTATATTTGGGAATCTCAAATATGTTAGGGTTTTTCCAACAATACTGATTAGAGTTAGACAAAATACGCTTCGGAAGTTTTGACCTACTACGGCAATGCGGCATAGTCGAAAATAATTCACTAATTATTTCAAGCTACTAATTATTCATTTTATCAACATCTTCGAGCCAATGTTATCTATTTAGCTGCATGGATCGTTAATAACTCTTGTTTAATCACCATAACTCCATAAATATTTTGCACAAGCTGATTGGCTAAAATATACAGATGAACTCTGTGACTTTATTCTTAATCGAGATCAATGTTGCAATTCCGCTCCTCAACTCTATTGTCCTTTAATAGATGTCGGCTCATTCCCCGCTTGAATTAATTCAATCTTGCAAAGCAATTGAAGAGGTCCACTATGAAGAGTTTGGTTTAGCTAGGCTAACTCCAGTTTACCCTTTATATTGCATATTGAGAGTTCAACGGTTCAACCAGGGAATCAGAGAGATACAATCAAGTACAATCAATCATGAGATACCGTACAATCAAACATGGTTTGCATATGGTTGAAAATAAAACTACAAACAGTTAATGCAATGAAACATTTCTTAAAATCAGATGATTATTTTAATCTCTATATAGATCCACTCCGTTTTTCCCAAATATAAAGAATGTACTGTATATTATTTCATAATAAATGATCAGTTCTTGAAGTACTTCTGGGCAGAATGTATTTATTTTTGTGGAGATAAATTTGATTATTTAATTGAATGTGATACCCTACCTCCTGTGGAGGATGCCCATCATAAAGGGCATGAGAAATTCTTTTCATCTCAAATTCAAAATTCTTCATACCTTCTGAAAAGTGCTATTCACAATAAAACAAGAATTCAACTGAATAAGGCTGGTTACACACCGATTAGTCAAGACAAGACTAGTCACATTTATAGTCACAACTTCACATACTTATCATTATCCATTTAAATTGACATTATCACACAAATATTGTTTCCATTGTTATATTTTTCTAGGGGGAAAATGCATGAGAAATGCATGAACAACATGAATTATTTCAGATTAGTTCTGTGAGCTTTAGAATACATTATGTTACGCATATCTCAATATATAAAATAGATGATGCTTGGATGAACTTCACAATATCCTCTACACATATTCATCATTGTTTCTTATCATGTCTACCTTCATATGTATCCTTCCTGTATTCAATTATTCATTATCAATCTCTTTTATCATGATACCATATTTATTGTCCAAGTTCTTGTGTATTGGTCATAGAAATGAGGAATATTTCACCCAAGAATATGATGTATAAGCCTACTATTCTATACTTTGCTTTGCAGGTGAATTACTATAGATAAAATACATAGGTACAATCCTTTCTATACAGAATGAGACATTATATGTATGAAACCAACTTAATATTTCTGTAACAAGGATAATTTGAAAACAGGTTTGATCTAGGATCCTATTTGAATTGGAAAACTATTTTTCTGTGGCTTCAAAATTTTGTTATGCCATCTTGGATCTGAAATTTTGAATCTTGACATTTTTTAAAACGGGAAGTAAACACGAGTTCTACAGAGAATTGAAACACAAGAGAGAATGAATGGCGAAATGTGCGATCCATGAATGAATTCATGAACTGCACATCGATACCACAAACCGTTCCAAAGATATTCACATTCAAATATACTAATAAATTGTAAATAAATGAAATAGATGAGTGCATTGAAAATCTAAACTAAATTCTACTTTCCTAATTGTTAGTAAACACTTATAAGAGCATCTATTCACATATTTATCACTTGAAACAATAAAGTTTGATCAGTCACAATGTACTCATCATTCATTGACTTTTTGTTGTATGATTTATTTATATGTGAATATCTTCGAAACTGTCTGATATATCGTTGTGTGGCTTTCTTCACGCATTGAAGTTCTGAAACGAAATCATGTATCACTTGACCACCTTCCCATTTCAATATATTATGAAGTTGGATATTGAATTCAAAATGACGGATCAAAATTTTGAAGACACAGAAAAATAGTAATTCAAATAGGATCCCCAATGAAATATATTGTCCAATTATCCTTGTAACAGAAATATTAAGCTGTTCCCATACATATGCCTCACTCTGTATAACACGATTCTAGCGAGTCACAGAAAAAATTGAAAGTATTTGTCCTGGAACGAAATTAATGTTGAGAAGCAGTGGCGGCAAACCTTACACGCATCTTTCACACGTGTGCAGTGTGCACTGTGCAGTGTTGATACTAATCTGTTGTCAGTCAATTAATATAAGTTGAGCGTTGCATGTGTGAAGTGTTTATTTACTTTGTCCAAGTGCCAGCTCTCTCTCTCTCTCTCTGCCTAATCATCTTGGTAATCCGATCAACTTATATAGATATACATAAATTACTACCTATTTATATACAACCTTGGATTGGCTCCGATCTTCAAAAATGAAAGATTACAAAAAGACAGCAGCTGCAACTGATGAAAGGCAAAGGCGTTAACCGCGTTGACTTCTGATGGATCGGAAACAGCAGAGTAGCTTAGTGAAAATAGAAGCCGCTCATTTTTTCAAATGACTCATGTCCAATAATTACAATTCACATCACACTTGATTTAGTACTTTCCCACGAATCTGTAGTGCTGTTGATGTCTGATTTTATCAGTCAACGGGTTTCGTAGATCTACTTCACACAGTACCTACCCACTACATCAATTGGTATTCACTGATCAATTGGCGATTCATTGATAGCAAGGGACATAAAGGTATGAATAAAATTGAATGTGACATGCCAAAGACAAAAATAACGTTCACAGTACCATTTCTCCTAATGTTCCTTCATGTCTCTCAAATGCCGTTATGTTGGTAATATTCGTTGCGGAGTATCTACTGATCATTCTTATTAGAAATTTATTACAATAATTGGAGTTTAAAGGATTATCAACCCACCAATGAATTTGTCACTAGGCGTCAAATCTGCAAAACCGTAGAAACCAATCCGAAAAAACAAAACAATTTCAAACCATTGAACGAAAATACCAAAAACCAAATAAGGAAAATTTCACTTCATATATACATAATCAATATGTTGTTAACTTCCAAGCTCTCAGTAGTATAGGACATAAAACTGCAAATTTCATATTCATAAACATTCAGAACTCATCGAATAGAGTTCATCTCAAGTGAATCCTCGGGTAAGGATCCCCCAAATTCCTCGCATGACTTGCATTCATGAAATTATCTGTTTGGAAAAAGTATCCTTCATTCTTGTAATATCTAGTCTTGAAAGTGATGAGAAATTTCTTGGCAGTGACAAATAATAATGCCTTGCTCTTGGAAAATTTAAATTTATTCCATTTTCTGAGGTTTTGTGGAATATTATGTTCCATTATTTGTTGAATCGCAATAATCATACCCAGTATGACCAACTGACCAAAGCTTCCAAGGTACCGGTACCAAGTTATCTAGCGTTAGTTCCTCCATCTCTTGTGTGACGTACTTCCGTTGGCCTTTTAACTGCTTGTCCATTCAATTGAGTGGCTATTAGAATCTATCAATGAACAATAAATTCATTGAATCCATCACTAAATGTTGACTAATCGCAATAACTGTCTGGCATAAATTTAGACAGCGCTAGACTTCTCAAGTGAACCATCTGCTACCCTCTCCTATCCTTCCAAACTCTCTCTTTTTCAATGCCTTGTCTTCTCACTCGCTCTCACACTGCAAGCGGTGATAGATCATTTTGACAGCTAATTTTTAATCTTCCCTGCTTATAGCCTATTGTTTGCCCAATAAATCAAGCTTTATTTCCATATTAGCTATTTATGTTTATTATCAACTTTAATTATGTTTCAATTTATACCTAATTATTAATTAACTGAGTTGTTCAAATATGATAAGTTTCAGCTTATACAGTGGTATTAAGTTCAGTGCTTGAAATCATATACACTGGAATGCCGGGTTTTACAAATCTGGAACAACTATTTTTAATCTTTTATCATATAATCACTGTACTCTATAGCTATACTTACTATAATTCCTACTGATCATTCTACTGTCCGGAGTTCAATGACTAAAAGCTATCCAAGTCTGTGTTGTAAGCTTTTTATCAAGTATTGATATTGATATTGATATTCTTAATGCAATCCAATGTGATAGCAATTTCAATGAAATCTAATTATATCCTCGTACTTTTATTATATTATTTAATATCAGAGGACAAAGTTACGATAAGAGTTTTCGAGGGTTTTAGAGTGAGGTGACAAAATGACTCTCCATCCATTTAAACGACAAGGAATCGATGTAGTTGAGTTTTTATATAGCCTACCGCTAATACATTTGCAACTTGATAGAAATAAAGTGACCCACGTAGTCTTGGCGCCCCTGTGTCCATCACATGGTGGTAGTGTTAGCCTACTGTATTAAGAAAAACTGATTCTAAAAGCTGAGCTTCCAGTCTTTCATCTTTTAGCATATTGTATCTTCTCATTGAAACAAGTTCTAATTAGACTCTAATAAACAACATAGCAGTCTGTATGCATATCAACAACCCCACAGTGTTCTTTGTCTGGCTAAGTAGAAGCTGTCACTTTCAAGATTGATGTTCAGATTTAATGGCTTTTTGACAGTGGTTGAAGAAAGAAACTAAACTAGCAGACAAGTTGAAGCTAAAATGAGAGGAAGAAGCAAAAATAGAAGGAGAAGGTGGTAGAAGATGTTGTGGAGAAGGAGGAAGAAGAGAAGTTGGTGAAGGAGAACGGAAATGTGAGGAGAACAAGATGATAATTACGATCACTATGGAGAAAAAATGAAAAATCTAGGGGGTCCGAGAGAACAAGAAGGTTAAATGACAGTTTACTGGTCTACAATCGGCTACTCTAAACAGAATTTCCTTACTACACTCAAGGCAGAAGCAAGTAAAATAAAACACATACCGTATTTAGATTGAAAGAGATATATCAGTTTAATAGGTTGTATATTGAACGCCGAAGCTTAATGCTAGGCACATGTCCCCCACATGGTTGTGTCACTAGTTTGACACTCAATCTAATGTGTCTTGTTCTATAAAATGAAGCTACTAACCCATATGTGGCCGTAAATCAAGCCTCCCTTTTATGAATTCTAATTAACTTTTTATTCACTGACACTGCTGTCCGTGTATGTGAATTTTAAGCGAACTGCAGTCATCCGATAAATTAATGCTCATTGATAAACTTTTTACGTTACGAAATAGATCATGAATGGGGAATTCTATATGACTGCTACTAATGTTCTGGAGAGAGCGATATTTTATACGAGCATCTTCAGTACGGTACAGTGTTATTGGATTTATGGTACCGTATTTGAATCTTGAAAGTTGAAACGTTGTCCATATTTTATTAGCAATGCCCCTCACTATCGTCCATTTTGGAAAGTAATTTGTTGGTCCTCATTTATGATTAAATATGGTCTCACATTAGCCTACCAATACGTGAAACCTGAGCTTACAGAAGATGTTTTGGTTCATAGTACGAACAAAAACAGAGCGAGAAGTGAGGAAGATTAGGGTCACGAAGTCATAATAATGCAGTAGGATATTATTTTTCAGACAAATATTTATGAAGAATTGTTACACCGATTTAAACTTTGTTGTATTTCCATAAAATGATTCAAACCCCATAATATTTTTTTTAATTAGTTTAAAATCAAACTTTTATAATTATATTGTGCTGCTTATTTGAAATCATAATCTCAACACGCGACCAAACTAAAGTGCAGCAAGCCATGTAGCCTATATAGCAATGGTAATCAATAAATATGTATGGATACGTATAAAAGTGTGGTCGATTCATATTGTAATAAAATTAAGGCCTACTGCTACTCATGAGTTTAATGCAGCAAGAAGTCAAAAAAAAATGGATTTTTTTAAAAACGTTGTTATATTATCCGCTGCAATTTCACTGAGTTCACTGACTAAATCCTACACTATGACAAAATTATGCGGCATTTAAATTAAATACATTTAATCCTACTTGATTCCTGCTATTCGAAATAGTAAGTAGGAGATAATCATCTCACCACTGACTTCGATTGGCCAAGAAGGCTGTTCTCCAGTAGTCAGTGACTGTTGAAATTGAAATGTTACTGTAAATAAACCTCTGCAGGATTTAGTGCGTTTATTTTAGAATGGCAGTGAGGGTCAACATTTCCAACGAGGTGAGGAGCCTGAGACACAAATCCCTTTTGATCCTGGCCGACTATTTTAATGCCTGGTCTCACAAAAAGAAATAAAAAACGTTGGTCAGTGAGTTTAGATAACAAAACAATACAGATCAACTTCGATTATACTGAACATGAATAATTATGTGAGACGTGTTATCTTTCTATGAAATTAGAAAAAAATAATGAAATAATTGTACATGAAACAGAATGAATCACTGCGATACTTAAATCATCTAAAAAAGCATTACTTAATTCTAAATTTTTTCATTATTGACCTAATGATTTCATACGCAATTTTACTCTTACTTCCTCAAGATGATTCATTCACCCATAACTCAAATAATATAATGTTGCTTCAGTAATTAGATACAGTACTTGGAACATGCATATACATTATTGAAAATAATAATAATGAAGAATATATACCAGTACCAATTAGTATTGTGCTCTAGGTACATATTGATCAATACTTACATAATAACAATATCAACATCAACCATAAATAATGATAAAAGTTGAAGAAAATAATGTAGAACACAAAATTATAATGCTTATATGAAAATACAAAGGCGAGCGAGCCTACTCCTTCATTTGAAGACTTCAACTCCCCCCCCCCTTTCAATGATCGACAATGAGTGAAGGGAGCCTGCTGACCAACTACTGTAATAAAATTCAGACCGATCATAAATCGTGTATAACGAGGCGTAGAAGATCAAAGAGGCGCTCATGCACTCACCATTCACTCATTATCTCCTACTACATATTACTGTAAAATTACTCTTCAAAGAAGGTTTTTGTACTCCCTTCAACATCGACGTACTCTACTTGATTGAGTTGATTCTTTGGAGTTCATGTCCGGTATTTTTCGGGACGAAGGAGACAGAGATCATCTATAATATAATAAATAAAAGAATTGGCTTATACATGTACTGGATAGGAAATACACGAATGACGCATCATCTCGTCTGAACTACTGAACTGATTAACTTGGAATTTAGCATATAGAATCTCAATTTACCGATGATGGTTATATTTTATAGGCCTATTTTAAATTCTTCAAGATTTCAGTAGATCAAGTTTCCAGTTTGTCAAGTTTTTAATCAGACCCTTGCGGAGCACGCGTTACCAGTCATGAATAAAACGTTGATGAGTAGAAGGGGTAACTTCTAAAAAATAGTGATCCTCTAACCTCCTTGAGATAAAATAAGGGTACAATAAAGATTTGGAAATGTAAAAGTACGTCAATTATTTTCGCTGGAAAAGACGTGAAGGTTTAAATATGCATTCTACCGAAATATTTAGAAATATAGAAATAGTTCATGATCAAGGTTCAATATTCATTTATTTTCCAATAATCTAGCGACCAATAAATTATACTAGGTACTGGAAAATTACAGTACTGTACCGTATTGGATTTTCTTGGAATGGAAACAATATTCGGTTATCGAGTGATCGATCGGTTATCGATTTGACACCTTGTGAGACCGCACTCCTAATGATCATGAACTACGTAGTTTATCAATATAGGAACTGGAACTACAATTAATAGATAAGCCGCTAAGACTGAGATTTGTGTTTCATCAAAGATCTGGAAAAATTTCAACTATGAAAAGCAACCATTGTGGAATCTCACACGTCAGTATCTGTAATAAGCTTGATTAAATCTGGAACACTCGAACACTATCATAGAAGCATTCACGAAACCGTTAGAGGTTAGACATTGGCATTTTGCAGTAATGAATTGACACAAACATCGTATGAAGCTTGAACAAGATAGACGATGAATAAGAGAGGGAGAGAACTTCAAATTGAGCTTGAAAGAAGGGTTGAGCTACTCGAATTCTCTATATTAGTGGATGTGGTATTCAACAACGCATATGTATATATTCTTTTCTAGTTCATCTATTTGCTGTTTATTACATCAATGCTCGCTTATTCATTCATCTTCTTCCCCTTCTAATGACTTATCTCCTTATTCCGGCTTCTTACTTTGCGACGGCATCTTAAGGCATCGCATTAGCTCGTGAAGCGCTTAACATTGCTGACAACTGTTGAGCATAAACCATGCAAAGAAAAACTCTCCAGCAGGAATTATTTCGTCAACTGTAAGGACCTTTTAGAGCAAGTTTACGTTTGAAGTGGAACCATGTGACTTGTGACTTTGATGTGTAGAGTGTGGACCCTTTTTATGTTTCAAACATTGGAAGCTCAGTCCTTTTGCCCACACTTAGCTTCTGTGTACAGTACGGTAAGCCTACCACGGTAGACTATGAGAACTTGAAACTGTATCGGCCTACCAAAACTATCAATAATTGATACAAAATTGAAGGTGTCTACTGATGGATCATGTCATCATGTGGAAGGGTTTCAAAATTCACTGAAACTCGATGATTAGGCTACTTCTGAGATGTAGCATGTAGGCACACTCAAATGAGATTGAGGAGCATGATCAATCAATAAAATCTCAGCACACTACATTCAAATATATAAAACCTGACAAGAGACAATTGATAATAATATTGTGATAGATTCCATGAAATAATTATCAATAATTGTAGTAATAGGTACTTTCGAGATGAAGACATTTAAGATTCAAGTTATATTATTTCGATATTTTAATATAAAACACGTTTTGCCTCTCTCTAGAACAAGTGGAATTTTGATTGTTTGCAGGTCTAATGGTCGTACGCAGAATGTTATGGTCAGTTACTTTTATTTTTCGTCTGGATTCTATCTCCAAAAAGCAAACTTAGATACTCCTGAACCAAACAACATGTCTATCAAGAATCAACATTATTTGTGGAATATTTTTGTTGCAGTTTAGCACATAGTTAAGTTGTAGACTAAACATATACCTTTTTATGGACTGTAGTCTACTATAACCACAGAAAATAACTGATTTTTATGCTCTTTTTAGTACTTCTTTAGGTAAGGAGTTTTGAATGTTGCATCATTTTTGGGAATTTCTCGTTTTCACAGACTTCTCAACCGACTATCGACTGATAATTTTGTTGTTTAAATTGATTGATGCTAAGAGGCTACGAATAAGCCTCCTATATATGAAATTTGAAATTATAATTTTTCAACGGAATGTGGCGTACGGTACTAGTACCAAGATTCTGTGAGTGTCTGAGGAACAATTCAAACTTTATTACTTTACTATGTTTCAAAAAACATTACTTCTTTCAAATCAGCCACAACTGTTTTACTTCAGAGATCAAGTCAATGTGTTCTTGAAGGATATCAAATCATGAATCATTCAACTTCGGTGTTATAAGTGTATATTAATTATATATCAACAATTTTTTCCATCTCAGATATTGATAAAATGCAAGTACCGTACAAAAGATTTTTAAAAACATTCAAACGAAAGATTGGGTTGAGGAGCTAAATGCTAGATTTGATGAGCAAAATGCTAAGTTTGATAAGCAAATGCTAAGTTTAATGCTAGGTTTGATGATATGAAGCAAGAATTTGCTAGCATTAGACTAGAGCAGGTTAGTATAAACCTTCTATTGAAAGATGCACATGAAACATTGAAAGATAGTCATGAAGATGAAAACAAATTGAAGCATGATAATAGTAGTGTTAAGATACAAGATCAACTCATTCAAGTTTCTGACAATGTAGGCCTAGTTACTGTTGTTGAAAAAGTCAACCCTAATGAGATAGTAGAATTGAGTAAAGAAGTAGGTAGGGAGTTGTCTTCACTGAAAGTCAACTATCATGAAAGTAATATTGCTACATTGAAGGTTAGGAAAACTATAAACAAAGTGAATGATTACATGAGACAGGTTTCTGTGGAGGTTAGGAACAATGTAAACAAAATGAATGTTGCTTTGAGTCAAGTTGATGAGTTCAACTTTCAACTGAGAATTGAAAAGGTGTATGCAATGCATTCTCAAGTGAACATGACTAACTTTTGCAAGCAAAATGGCTTTGTTAAAACAAATGAACCCATGAATAAAATTATGTTCTTGAAGAAAACAAAACACAAAGTCACCATTAATGTGTTAGTATTCAAAGGTTGTTTCAAGTTGCTTATTTACAAGATGATGACAGTGAATCACATGATGAAAGGGTATTCCCCAACACACAATGATTAGGAATCCTGTGTTATGCCGGGATTCAGAATAGCATAATCGCTACACAGTGTATGGTAAGAGTCCATAATTGTGTCTTTTTTCTTTCCTGTAGCCTATTTTTCTTGGCCTTAATCTTTTCAAATTTCGATTCTTCCTGTCTTTGTGTAATGTTCAGTAAAATTTCTTCTATGTTGCATATCTTAACCAATCTTGTCCATAGTCATTTAAATTTGTATTCTTCTGAAATAATTTTGGAAGTTAAAATAGTAGCTTATTTTCCTAATCTTTAAATTGTTGATAAAACTTAACTTTTCTAAATCTATCCATTGTAGTGTAAATAATTGTTTGCTTGTGATATATTTTTTCATCATGTATCACTTATGTGAAGTGTATCAATTTTGTGTGTTGTTTTAGGGAACTTATTACCTACCCATTATTAATCTTTCTCTTCTTTGTATTATTTAGGAATTTATTTACCCAATTTTCTTTTTCTCTTGTTTGTATTTTTTAGGGAACTTATTTACCCATTATTCATCTTGATCGTCTTTGTATTATAATCTTGAAATGTTTGTACTTATTATACAGTCTTTAAATTTTAAATTATTTTCAAAAATAAATGGTTCAATTTGGAACATGCTGAAATCTATTCTTATGTATAAATTCTTTTGTTATAATAAATAAACTTCAAAATTTGAAAGTATTAATGAATTGTGTAGCCATATATATGTGATGTATTAATGAAAGTTAACTTGAATAATAATTTTCATTGAATAAAAACGTTTTGTTATATTATTAATTGAAATAAGTTTTTGTGATTGATGTCTTTTTCTAAATTAAAAAAAAAAAATTGTTTGTTCTATAAATTTTGATATGATTGATTATCGTTTGAAATGGATGCTGGAGTGTATGTAGAATTTTTAGTGGGTTGTTGATTAGAATTTTGCTGGTATGTGATTGTTTTTTGAGATGGAAAACCATTATTGCCTAAAGAAGAATGACCAGAAGGTTATGACTTAGAGAGGCAGTAATGAGATAATATTTTTTGTGTTGATTACTTATGTTGATTGCCATAGATGCAAAATAATGATTAATAATGTTGATTGCCATAGATGCAAAATGATGATTACTTATGAATATTGATTGCCTTTGAAGCAAAATATTATTGATGTTTTGAATGATTTCTGTTTAATGATTGATAGTAAAGTTTTGTCATGGAATGTAGTTTGTGTTTAGAACATTGAAAAGTCGAAATAAACTATAGTATCCAACAAACGATGATTAATAATATTAAATAATTTTCTTTTTATACAATTTTTGAACAAAATTAAAACTAAATAATTTTGAAACCCTGAATGATAAATCATAAATGTGAAATGAACTTGCTATAAATGAAATGTTATACTAAATGATAATGAAATGCAGATATATTATGAAATGATTGTGAATAGAAGATCAATTGTCTGAAATTATTGAAATATGTATTGAACTTATTTTTTGTTGTGATGATCTGATGTTTTTTTACAATTTTGATAATGATACAGGGTGTTATGAAATTCTATTTCTATTTGAAGAATGGATTAATTTTGATATTTGAACAGTGAATAAATGGAAATGAATTATTTTTTTTTTATTTTGGAATTTATAATTGATTTCTCCATATTTCACAATTTATGTATTGCTGACTGTATAATAAGATGTTAACAAATTCAATTTTATATTGACTATATACTTAAAAATAATTATCATGTGTATTAGATTGTATTGATAGCCTAATCAAGATTTTCTTCTTAGTTTATAAGCATTTTAAGATAACAGGTACAGCACAGACATTAACATTGAAATAGTTATCATGTGAATCTCGAAATCAGCAACAAGTGAACGCCATGAAGAGTGTTAAGAACATTTGGGTGATTTTCGAACTAGTGTGACATAACTACGCCAATATCTACGCTGATGCCTACACTAATAACTACGCCAATATCTACACCAATATCAACACCAATAACTACGCCAATATCTACGCCTATGCCTGTGCTGATGCCAAATCTGCGACAATGCTGATGCCAACGCCAATAACTACACCAATGTCAACACCAATATCAACACCAATAACTACGCCAAAATCTATGCCGATGCCTGTGCTGATGCCAACGCCAATATCTACGCCGATGCCTGCGCCGATGCCAATGCCTGCGCCAATGCTGATGCCAAATCTGCGCCAATGCTGATGCCAACGCCAATAACTATGCAATGTCAACACCAATAACTACGCCAAAATCTATGCTGAGGCCTACACTAATAACTACGCCAATATCTACACCAATAACTAAGCCAATATCTACACCAATAACTGCGCCAATGCCAATGCCTGCGCCAATGCTGATGCCAATGCCAAAATCTACGCCGATGCCTGCGCCGATGCCAATGCCTGCGCCAATGCTGATGCCAATGCCAAAATCTACGCCGATGCCTGCGCCAATGCCAATGCCTGCGCAATGCTAATGTCGATGCCAATATCAACGCCGATGCCAATGCTGACACCAAAGCATACGCCAATAACAATGCCAACGCTTATTGCTGACTTTGTATCTCAAACTTCAACACTACTACATTACCTGGAGGTAATTGCCATCCATGTTCACATTCGCAACTTTGAATTCAGAATAACAGTCACAGTATCATGAAAGAATTGATTCAAAAAATCCTCTCCTAAATTACTCCTGTATGCAGAACTCTAAACCTTGAAAGCTGAAAATATAAAAAAACCAAACCTTACCTAAATTAATCCTCACCTAAATTAATCCTGTATGCAGCATCTATCTCTTTTCCAAAAAACGAATTACCTTGTCATTTCAAGCCTGAAATGTACATTGTATAATTACAAATATGATACAAAATTTACGTGACTCTGTATCGAGTTTGGTATGCAGCCGTCTACTACAAGCATGAGGCAATGCTAACTGAGATGTCACCTGTATCGAGTTTGGTATGCAGCGTCTACTACAAGCATGAGGCAATGCTAACTGAGATGTCACCTGTATCGAGTTTGATATGCATCAGTGACTACAAGGATCAGCCCAACACTACGTGCATCCAGATCAGCCCAACACTGATGTCATCACACTGGAGTCACACTTAACTGAAAATCATACTGAGTGCCTTAACGGACTGTTTTCCAAAATGTGCATCGATAAAATCAACCGCGTCAATAGTGAAAGAAATGAACATTTTTTGATTTATTGAAATTTTATGTGAAAGTAATGTAACAATTCATCAATTCATTTAAAAAAATAAAAATAAATAAATAATAATAATACATTTTTCATTCAACATACTAATTTTTTTATGCAATAAAAATTGAATTTTTCTATCTATTAAATTTATGTGCAATTTCAAAAAACTATTCTTACATATTAAACTTTCTGTTGAGATATTTTCCTTTAAATTATAAAGCTAAATCAAAAGTAATTTTGATATTCTATACTTTGAAATATTGTTTGGAAACATATAACAAATGCTATTGATGAATTTTTATAATAATTTTCAATTATAGTTGACATGTAATGTTTTTATAAAAAAAAAATTGTTACTGTTCTCGAATTTACAATTCAAAATTTTCATTAGGGTCAATGTAATTTTTTTTTCCTTTAAATTTTCAAACAGTAAAATTTTTTTATGTCAGAGGGGGTAGATCCATTCATAGTTTATCAAGAATCTATTACGTTGGAGCCGATAAATTTCCTTAGGTTAATAGGTGGAATGCTATCCAGCCGATTTAGGAAAAATTGGTAGCACGGCATGATAAAAATGCAAGTACCGTACAAAAGATTTTTAAAAACATTCAAACGAAAGATTGGGTTGAGGAGTAGCCTAAAACAAAATGAAAAAGATATAATAGAGAAAAAAGAAGTAGATAAGGCAAAAATAAAAAATAAATGTATTGGTTAATGGAAGAAAAATGAGTTTTCATAGAAATTCTAAATTGTCACATTTGTATTGTACATTGTATTTAATAGCCTATGTTTATTCAAGTAAATTCGAAACATTAAATCCAAATGCTGTTGGATGCGATTGATGTCTGTTTAGATTGGTCTGTCAAGGGACTCAATGATTCTTTTAACAACCCTATTTTATTGCTTAGCTTTAGTTTGTTTGGAAGTCCATTACTTTGCAGTTTGTTAGAAACAGTCCTGTGCATACTATTTCACAGTACAGCTGCATACCAATGTCACTTTGAATGGGAAACATTTGTTGGAATGAATGCACTTCAAATCCGCGTGGAATCTAGCATTCCATATATTTTAATTGTGTTTCTCTTACATAGTGAAAGCTGAACGATGTGCGTCGTTTAGTCGCTACAAAAAATATTTGGCTCGTGTGCAGTTTGTTTCTTTTTATTCACGTTAGTAAAGTGATTTAGTTAACTGATAGATACAATTGCAATTAATTGCTGCACTTCCTCTCATTGTGCATATCTCGGGAAAACCTATTCTATATAGAAATAAATGACTTCTTAGAAAAACTGAGATAACGGGATATGGGGCAATTCTATTATGATCAAAAATGTTTATTCATTGGAATAATGTATGATTATGTTACAGAAGATGCCTACTGTTGCAAGATCTTATTTATTCAAGATATTTATTTATTCAGATCTTACGTTAATATGATTTTGAGGGCATTCAATGTAATCACATACAAGAAACAACACAATTCAAGTTGCATTATTCAGCTGAAGTACATTTTAACAATTAAAAAATAATTGATTCCTATTAAGTTTCAACTAATATCAAGTTATTTTCATGAGATAAGTCAAGATAGTAAATTATATGTTCAATATTCCCGTCAAAACTTAATTTATATTGCTGTCAATCTGTCATCTATCAACAATCAATTAGAAATGTTTTGGTATAATTTTTAGGCAATAATTTTGGTAGATATTTTATGATTCAATGAACTTATCTGTGCATTAAATGTGAGAGTACACATTGGCAATAGAACTAGAACGTTATTGAAATGAGTGTCGGAGTGTGATAAAAATGATAGACCACTTTTTTCATGTCTTACAAGTTCATTAGTAATAAATTATAAAGGCAAAGATTATCGGGAAAGGAATTTGAGTTTGTGCTCTCAAGTAAACAGAAAGGAGCGTGGTAAAACCGATTTGCTTCTGCACTAAGGGCAATAACAATAAAGTTAAAAATACCACCATCCCGGTAATAGTTTGAATGCAAGAGTCTGGAAATGTTTTTTCATAAATTCTTGAATAGTATTATTGAATTGGGGTAGAAATTCTCAATTTTATATAAAAAACTTCAATTAAAATGTCATGCTTTTATATCAACAGGAGAAGTTGAATTCTAGATTTGAATTTCTGGGTACCTAGTCTAAATCAGTTCAATGTTCTATAGAAGGCCAATGGAAAAACAATCCGTTTTTTATCTAGATAACGTGAGCAGAGAAGAAGTGAGCATGAAAATTATACATCCATAATCCCATTAGCTGCAAAACAAAGCTCACATCAATAAAATGTTGTTTGATTCTCAGTTTTGAGCGGTAAAATATATACAACTGATAGTTCATCATACAATAGCAGAATTGAATTATTTTAGATGAAGAATTGGTATGGAGTTATAGTTTTTGTGAGATGTATAAGATAAGACTAAAGTAAAAAATAATTCCAACTGGATCTGTGTCAAGTTCAAAAGCTTCAAAATTACTATAGACCACACTAATACTAGACCACACATTTTGCCTATAACCTGCAAGGAGTGAAAAAGTCCTCTATTTTTCTCTGAACTTTTATGGGTTTTCGAGAATGACTTTTTGTCAACATCTGGCACTAAAATATATTGACGAGCATTCTGTATCACGGCCGAAAATGTTCCATCCAGAAGTAAAGTAATAGCTGGTGGTCACATAATAAACTACTCCAGAATGAATAATTTGTCATATCCAACTATTCTGGTTTATTTTCAAATTATATTTAATTGGAGACAGAATTTATGGAGTGAGAATTTCTGTCAGATTTTTTTTGTTGAACAAATTAATAAGATAAGTCGTATGCTGAGTTGAATATCTATATTTAGCTATAATCATGCTGCGAAGACAATTAGCTGGAAATTGTCTGCAGTGAAGAATTTAATTTTTGCTCTTCTTCTGATAAGAGGAATCAGCGCATGATTCTCATCGATTGTCAGAATAAGGACGGGAAAAATGTGAAAATAAAAATAAAACAATGATACAAAGGGATGGAATAATAGCCTATTGTTTCCTGTTAATTTTGAAGTATGCCTTTTAAAATCGTCAGTTGAAAACTAAAAATGTATCGACGAAAATCGCATCCAACTATCCTAATTCTAAATTCTCTTTTTCATGGAGAGATTTCCACATCTCAATGCTTTACAGGTAAAACATTTTTGTGAAATCAAAAACAAACATTTTAAAACCATTAATACTATTTCAATAAACACTATAGGTATGTTTAATAATTACAGTACATTAAAAAAAATACCCTGTATATTAAAAAAGGGGTACTCGGAGGCTCACACGGGGTCATGAGATCACCTTTTACACCGCGATACATCATCCTTTTCCTTCAAAAATATAAAATGATACATTTGAACAAACAAACAATGGTGAGCTTCTCATTGAGTACGTAGCTCAAAAATATATATAAATTGATTAAATGTCTCCAAAAAATCAGAGTATCAGTAGTATCAATAGCGGAGTCCCCCATCGATAGAGATGAAGAATCAGATTTCTAAAACATTGTTACATGAATATGAATGTCAAATTGGTAGTACATATTCCTGGTTAATTCCCTCGGTTCTGGTTTCAATCGATAGGCCTAATAATTACCGCGTATGTAATACTTCTGTGTCTAACTCAAAGCGGGTATCATTTCCTACAGACATCATCCCAGGATTCCAGCGATATTTGTGAGTATCAACGATCTATTTAAGAAAACAAAAATGCATCCAAGTGTTTCGTTACTTCTACTGACAGTCTTGAATTATTGTGGTTTGATTTATAGCCTGTGGATGTAAGCTGGTCGTTTTTATAGGTCATCTTTGCGTGTGACAACAAACCATCTGGTTGTATCACTGAGAAGAGAGAAAAAGACGTCTATTATTGATGCAACAAGTCAACAAAAGTCCAATTGCCGTCTGAACTGGTCGTCCAATAGCCGGGGTCCGATCTTCCCCTCAGTGCCTACACACATATTTATCAATTTATTTGAATTTGGCCACAAGCAAAGGATATCATTTTCTCCCCACCAATGAGCACTGTCGCTTCCCGTGACCGCGAATTTCCAAACAACCTTGACCTCTCTTCCACTCTTTCACCCTCACCGCTCTCAGGCCAGAAGGAAGTCAGCAATGCATCCAAACAGCTGTCTGTTTCAAGTTAGCACACTAAACTATCTATTTAGACTGCATCTGCCTTTCAGTACTGTTTTCCCATCGCAAGCCCATAAATACATCTATCAACATCAGCACGTCCTTTTTTTAATTAAAAAAATGCATCATCATCTGCATTGAAACGACCGCCGGAAGTTTGTGTACAGTCGTCGAGTCAATATTTGTTCTCATGAAGCATAGCCCATGATATAATTTTATCACACTCCTCTTGACTAGTCCTATATTTTCACTTATTCGCACTCTTTGCTTATGAACAGTGGGATAATCTCATATATTTTCATCCATAAATTGCTTCAGCCGAGAGAAAGATATCAAATTAACATGATACAGTACGGTTTAAATGCAACTCAAGTAAGATTGAGATGCAGCCCAGAGTAGTTAAAATATTAAAAAACTGAATATTATTTCTTTTTGAAGAAGCGGTAAAGTGGTGTGACTTGGTCGGGTTCTCAAGAATATTATTTCTGAAACTAATTTAATTTAATTCGGAAAAACTATTTTGGTATTTGATAAAATAGAATTATTTTCTTCATATTGACCAATTCCTCTCCTTTCATTATTGAAGTTGATAAAGAGAAATTTCAAAATCCAAGTGAGTCTTACAGTACTTTTTTCTACAAATACACTTGGCACAGAAACGTGCAACAAAATCTCTCAATTTTTATTTTTGAACACTCGACAATGATCTCGGGAGCCGATAAAAATCATATGAATGAAATTTTTCTGCAGCATTCCCAAGGTTCCCAATTCATAAATACCCTAGTATACAATTCTTGTAGGTATAAGTCAATTGAATGGATGTGCTACATTCTACTGAAAGATAAACTGCCCAATTCCATTTTTCTTTGCTTGCTCGGATAAAAACGTAAAATATTAGATCTTCTACATTAATATAATATACTCTGTACACAAATTTACAAAAGAGTGACCATCACAGAAATGTAAAAGTAAAGGGAAATTGTGAATTGAACTTTATGAAAAATCAGTGTCAATTAGTTTCCTGCTAAATAAGATAGATATTCATGAAAAAAAGTAATTGAGTTCAAAGTGTTCATAATATTGTTAGATTAATCGACAGCCTCAATTTAATAAAAATAGATCATTTTTAAAACGTTCCTTATCGATAAGCAGTAACATATTAATTCATTGGATTAATTAGTTGAAGCCTAGAAGTAATAAATAATCAAAAGCAGATTGTTGTTTGCAGTTTAGTTCGAGAGTAATGATACTAAGTTTATCTCGAATTGCGTTAGAAAATTGTACAAATTAATTTTTGTTAAATGGCGTACGTTAACTTATTTGCATAATATAATGTGACATACTGCACATATTATGAATATTCAATAACTGTATCTGAACATACGGTACCTAATCAAAGCAATTCAGCATACGGTACTGAATTCAATAATTTTCCTGTCTTCCTGATACTAAAAAATAGTGAAACGGGGGGTTTCTTGTTGTAATATATTACTGAAAAGATGGATATTATCAAAATTCTGTAAAGTAGAAACAGTATTTCCAGAGAAAACTAAATAGTTGAAATTAAAGTCAAAATGAGCCTATTTAGAGCAAAATTAGAACATTATTTTTTAGTACGATTTTGCTAGTCATAATTAAAATTGGTAAATTGAGGTAGTTCGTATTTTTGGTGATAAAAATTATTTTACGGCTATGAAAGTAAGAAGAGACTTGGCAAAAAAGACAAGCAAGACAAAAGTAATGACTAATGGGTTGGTCCATCCATTAAGTTGACATTCTAGCTTTAGTACCATATACTGTTCACAGCAAATACATTAGGCTATTAGGCTATATTATTATCTTGTATAATGGGTTGGTCCATCCATTAAGTTGACATTCTAGCTTTAGTACCATATACTGTTCACAGCAAATACATTAGGCTATTAGGCTATATTATTATCTTGAAATCTTTTGTGATTGACTAAATAAGTGGAATATAACAAAATAATCAGTGTTAGTAGATGACTCAGCTAGACGTAGGTCAAGTTTGCAAGTTTGTCTATGATTCCATAGTTTCATATAAACTAAACAAAAGCTTACAGAACTGATATGTATTTTAAATTTGTTGTTCAATCATTCAACCGTATCAGATGAGGTCACTAATTTCCAACGATTCGTGTCTTGTTCGTCATATGCAGTTAGGACAGCCTGGCTCTATTCTATGTTAGAGATAGATAAGTTTTATCTCATGCCAAGAGTGAATAATATTGTACAGCTTCCTTCCTTATACTACAGAAACAATGCAAATAAATAGAATCTCCCACATTATCTATACCACTTGAAAAGGTCGTCAATGGGCATGAAATGAGTTGACACGCTACAGTTATGTGGTCGGATTGATTTTTGTGGTCAGTTGATACCTCATGAGGTCAGTGATCTTCAAATTGCAAAATAATCAGTCAGCTAAGAGTGGCTAATTTTTCTTTTAACATTAATTTCAATCAAGATTAATTCATGCAGATTCAAATTATTTTCTGGAAAATCTATTTCTAACAAGCTTCTTTTCATCAATGTTTTGCGAAAATTGAAAGTGAATTCAATAATACTACATCTACTAAAATTCTGCAACTGAATCAGCTCAAACTATCTATGAGCTCTTTAGTTTTCTATTATTTGAACAGTATTTATTCATATTCAAAAGATTCAAGTATTGTAGTTTGAAATGACTTCAATGCATGATGAATTTATAAAATGGGGGAAAAGTTACAAGAGTATTTCAATAATTCAGACAATTATAATTAATACTGAATAACTGGAAATTCTTCATACTAAATGAATATGATTAATTATATTAACAGGTAATTTATGATTATAGTCCGAATTGAATTTAATAAGCTCTAAATCAACATGAAAAATATCTAAAATGATAAAAATAATCTAATACCTACAACTGACTTTCTATCTCGAAATAATATTTATATTATAAAAATATTTTTGATTTAAAATATTTTTTTAAATGCATATGAGTTGCTTTTTCACAGAAAAACTGATAAAACTGTGAATCTTCCACTTATCATTGTGTTATAAAGTAGTCTATATGAGGTTTTCTTCCACCTGGTAATAATTCACCATTACTAGGTGATTGTCAGTTGGAAGTGAATACCGCATTGAAATAGATCAATAGATAATTCAGAATTGACAGATAGCATTTTCTCTCAAAAAACTCATCTATAACTGACTTCAAAGAAAGTCATCTAATGTTGAACTGCGGTATTCATACACTTATGATGACAATCATAGGATGGACACTATAATAAATAATGGGATGAGGAATGATAGTTTATTTTTTAAATCCATAAACTAGGGATGGTACTACCCTCATTCTCTCTACCTATCCTTAATCAATGTGACAAAAGGAATATGTTTCGAAGCAACCTATTGCTTTGGCTCCATCAAAATCCATCAAACTCCGTGAAAATCCATCCTAGAGTGAACGCTACATCAGATTGTCAAATCGGCGTAGCCTACTTTGGCTTGAAAACAGAATCCCCTAACGCTGTACAAAAGACATCAGTTCAATTAATCCATTGTATATTGAATTTATTTTTAGTATCTACCATCTCAGTCTTACCCAAGTCATAGGACCTTCTGGATTTATCATAATCACATCAGCAGAGACCCACTATCTTCCAAAACAATTGATGCAAATGATGTTATTAGTTCTTTTATTATTAATTGATTGATACGATTACATCATCAAAATGATAGGGAGAGAAAAAATAAGGAAACCTTGTGCTATTACTCTCCTAAATTTAGATAAGGTAACACAGTCCGAAATAGGTTAAAGCTGCGTTTACACCAGAGTTATTAACAAAATGTTTAGCTCTCCGTCCTTATAGATTCTTTTAGATTGGAAGGAACTTGACAAACCCATGTTCATCATGTGTATGATAAGTTATGTTCAATCTAATAGAATCTATAAGGATTAAGTTATAAACATTTTGTTGATAAATTTGGTGTAAACGCAGCTTAGTTGTTAATCAATGTTTTGTTTTTTTATTTCGTATTGATGTTACGCATTAAAGTTATATCTAATCTAGCTTATTATAATAATTATTAATCTGCATGAAAATAGTTATAATCATATTTATACTTGAAAATGGCATGAGTGCTCGAAACTAAGAAAAGTATAAAAAGGTAATAGCATAGCCACCTCTAATACAGGTGTATAGTCATTTCTATAATATTTAGGTAGTGAATATCGAAGTTCAATAATCACATAAATAGAAATTCACCAAGTTAAAAACTGGGACACTTTTGAAATAAATATTTCAGTTGCACTTGAACAGGTAGCCAAGCAATATTTTGTATGATTGGCATTAAATTATTATTACACAGCTTTTGAATTATACTGTATATCACATTGTGGAAAGAAATTTCTAAATAATTATTGAATGATGTGATCCACATTCCAGATAATTATTGATGTGCAATTGATGTGCTCTTGTTTAGTTATTCTACAAATAATGATAGAGGAGCCCAGGAAAAGCATTTTCAATATTGAATATTATTTTTATAATAGTGTGTCTGATGATGATGAACACAGAATTAGATTATTCTGAATTGATTATGGAAATATGATCAATTTAGCATTAATTCTGTCATTCATAACATCTATTCTCATTCATCAAAAAATTTAATTGTTAGGAAAACACAAGTTCTATTTTCGTTCGTGGAATTATTCATAGGTCCAAATTATTCAGATACCGATAGTTAGAATAATATTTGTAGATGATATAAATTCTGTTAAGTGGACTTTTTTTAAGAAAAAATACAATTTTTCCACGCCGGTCTTTTTTTCTGACGACGGCTAAAAACAAGTGAAATGACAAACCTGAACTTTTAGATGTATTATTATTATTTTTTATATGTATATATATATATATATATATATATTTTTTTTTTTCAATTAATTGATTATTATTTGTGTTTCAAGTCTAGGAAAATTTTCAATAGTCGGAATCATTTCATTCATTTCATTATCTTTGGTTTTAGATTTCTTAGTTAAGTAGACGAACGTCAATTTTGTAACTGGTTTGAATAATACAACTATGCTAAGTTCCATTACTTTTTCAATCCATAATAATTAGGCGAAAATTTGTCATTCGTTTGGAAACGTGATGTTAGCTTGTAGTCTGGAACGTCGCAACTTTTCTATAGCTTCACAAGTCATATGGGAATGATTTTTATTCCGTCTGGAATTTATTGCATCATTAACAACCCACAAAATCATCAGCGAGACAAACTAACAGTTCCCAGTTTTATTATCATACCCTTTTATTTAATCAATCCAATATAAATGTGGCGATCCTTAGAAAAAGTCTTATCATAAAAAACTGATCGCACCGCACCATACCAGTTTAATATAAGTTAGAAGTTTCTGTAACCTGTAATACATAGGGAGAAGCTTTCTACAGACAAAATCAACTTTGGTTTCATTTTACTGCACAGAAAATAAAAAACAAGCATAATCTTACTTGTAAAAAACAAAACACACGAAAAACTGTTCTACTTTGAACAAGAGAGAATAAATAAATAGTATAGTATAGCCTAAATAAATAATGCAAGAGTTGATTCGAACAAAGTAATCACATTCTCACATGATAAATATGATATGAAACACAGAGACAAGTCGTTTCTGTATGCAAATTAAGTCAATACCGAGGTCACCTGAGTATATAGGGTCATAGGGACATTGCATTTTTATGTCAAGTGTGTAAGTAGCTTGAATTACAGGGACGTCCGAGTTCAAAGGCCTGTATTAATTATCTGATATTTCATAACTTAATAGGTCAAGTTCTATGAAATATTTTACTGTCCAAAACGGGCTTTTCAAAGAATCACTTAACAAATCTTAGGTGAAAATTGGTCACAGTCACAGATCGTTTATAAAATATTTGATAGTGTGCAGTGGCGTAACGTTTCCAAACCGGGCCCCCCCGCAAAAAAAAAAAATCCGGGCCCCTCTTCTAAAATCGTACCACCTTTCTCCAGCCCCCTTCTCCCTTAATTCCAAGCATTGAACCCTAATGTGAACGTACATCTTTCATGAGTGAATTACATAGCTTAGTTGAAAAAATAAAACTTGTTCTCGATTGAATTCTACAATTCAATAACACGATTCGAGAGGAACTGAACCACTGAATGCGAATGGGAATTGCAAATGAAATAATGAATTGAGTAAGCTATTTTAATATAGTATTTATATTTACGGCGCCCCTGCCACACTATATGGTATATATGTTCAGGAATTCAATGGGAAAATAATTTCTTTCCTCCAATGCTTACTTAAAGATAGTAAATAAAGATAACGATCTACTTTAGAGCCATTCTGACAATCTTTGTTTGAATCAGAGAGAAAAGAAGTGAATCTTATCTACCTATAAGTAAGTGGTTTGAATAGTCTCAGTCTGGATTGTCTCACCAGATTTATATAAATTTTTATGATTTGTAAACAAACAACATTCCTAATTTTTCAATAAGCTCACTACCAGCACACAATTATTGAAGCTCTGTCAATGGAACTATAATTATTATTACGAGTAGATTTGAACAATGATTGTTTCTCTTTCTTGCCTTATTCATTATTTTCTACTTGTATTCTCTTGATATTAATTTATAACCAAACTGATAACATTGTTCTATTGCATATTATTTTCTTCTTACACAATAAATGAAACCTGTCATTTTCCACAATAAAACTTCTGCTTTTTTATCAAAAGTTACTTTCATGATTATTTAATTTTTCTTTTTAAAGTATGCAATATATAATTATCATTTCGGGCCCTAACCCAGGCCCCCTAGACCGGGTAATTTAAAATCGGACCCAGACCCCCCCCGCGCCGCGGGGGCAGCGGGGGTGTACGTTACGCGACTGACTAATAGTGTGATATTAACCTAAGAATTGGGCCACTGTTTAGATAATCTTATACAATGATTGAAAATAGCATGCCTTATTTTGAATAATTTCCCATAAACTCACAATCAACTCCTGTGTTTTATTGTTGAGTTGGACGACAGCATCACTGAGGGCCGTCAACTGTCGGTCGAGTGACTCAATTCGGTGCCTGAGAGCCTCATTTTCTGTGCGAACACTCAGCTGCAGGTAGAAGAACGCGGCGGTCACCAGAGCGCCCAGCAGAACGGTGAGAGCCAAAGAGACGAGACTGACTTTGGTGATGCCGCCCCCACCTGTTGCCGCCTCTGCCGCCTTCGACTCGCCCATTGCCGCCACTCAGGAGCGCACTGCCGCCTCCGATGGCATCGCGGGCTGACTGATGGTCAGCCAGCATCCACTCAGCTGATCACACACACCTGCTACAAACAGAACTGCTCCGTTGCAAGTCAAGATACGGATGATTCAAGATAAATATTTGATTATTCTCATTCTCATCCTAATTCAAGAAAAACATTGGTCAACAGCCTACCAACGTCAAAAGATATCGTCTTTGCTATCAATAAACCGCAAAAATAATAAAACTTACAATGATCAAAAATAAGCATAATAGGTAGTCATTTACTTTCTTGGTAAGGGACTCGTATTTATGTAAAAATTAGAAAAACAAAGTACCCTTCATCAGCTTATTTCATTTCTCACATGTTTCAACTTATAATGTAATTTTCAAGTGCTTCACTCACTTACTTGAAAATGACATTATAGGTTGAAACATGCTGTGAGAAATGAAAAGTTGAAAAAAGGTACTGGTACCTACTTTGATTTTTTAATTTTTCATAATAAAGTTAGCATTGCCAAAGATGAAGATAATATAGCCTACACGAAAAAAGAGTTTTCTATAATCTGTGGTAGGTTTTGCTCAAGGTATAGAATTTATTATTGGTAGTATTCTATTTATTCTCTTATCAATTTTCAAAATACATATTTTTATTGCGGTTGATGCCCACATAAACTTTTATCAACTTGTGGGTGGGCAATGGAATGAGATTATGGTGAAAAATTATTTTGATATAGTTTTACAACTTATTTTCTAAATTTTATGTGAGTGATTCCTTCAGTAGAATCACCCATAAAATTAAATTTTGCATTGCCCTCGAATTTTGTGATTTTTATTAAGGTGAATGTCATTAGTTCTTCAATGTTGAGACAAATCGTTTGTCAGTATAAAACGTTGTCATATATCTAAGGATGACAATATTTGAAAACAGCTTGTTTCAATACATCTAATTCTGAACCTTACTTTTATAGACATGCAATACTCAACTAAATACTCCACATGAAAAAACCAAAAATCAGATGTATTGGAACAATCTTGTACAAAACATCAACCAAATAATTTAAACTTCCATCTATATTATCAAACTTTCTTCACATACCCTGCTTGAAAAATTCATTAGAGCTCCATTATTGAATCCTTCACCGAAAGCTCACCCCAACCCTAAACATAGAAGCCTACTGAAGATTGGTAATTTTTACCATGACTCGATATGTGCAAACATCATCACAGAACATTGTTGCCCACAAACGTGAACATTATCTTCTTAAAATGTATGAATTCAGGGCTATTTATAAAATAGAATTATGGTACCTACTATAATTTTTTGAAATTAATAAAAACACAAATTATAACAACTAGTTTCAGTGATCCACACAATCTTCAAGTTTTTATAACTAGTTGTTATAATTTGTATTTTTAATCTATTACTTTATTAATATCAAAAAGGGTACTACGATTCTATTTTATAAAAGTAAACATTATCATTTTTCACTTTAAAGTTTAATTAAATTAATTGAAAAACGAATTATAAATTAATTTCATAAGGTTTGATCTACATAATGATACGTAGGACTAAAAGAGCATCAATGTTTGATTATTAAGGATTATTATAAATGCATTTTGTAAAAATAATACAGTATGAGTACCGTATGGCCTATTATGCAATATCACATCATACAATACGGTAGGTTGTGAGCATAACAAAATACAAAAACTCGCAATACCAATTGTTACTTGTGGGATCTTGAAAATTGGAGAAAACTTCTCGATATATAAAAACAGAACTTAAAATTTTGGAAAAATACTCTTTTTTCCTACGGGTAGTTATGCGAGTAGAAAAGGGTAAGTAGAAATCAATAAGAGAAAATTCAATCATGTTTGAAGATATTTAATCAGAGGAGTCGAACAAGATGTCAAACTATCTACATATCAACTATAAATAACAAGTAATGTACAAAGAGTAAAACACAAACATATTTAATAATCAATATCCTATTGGGTATCAGTAGGTAGCCTGATATTCACATCATTTGATAATTTATACATATACAGTAGAACGTCTTTCTATAAAGTGGAAAATACAGTATTTACAGGCATCTAGTTAAAGAGATTTGAACAAATATTTGGTGGGAATGTTTCAATACATTATTTCTATACTGCACAAAGGAATTATTATTATTGAAAAACAGTATTCGAATAAATAACATGACAATCGAAAACAACATGAATTTCAAATAAAGTCAATAATTTAAAACCATATTAATAGTTTGAAAGAACAACAAACTATCAATAAAGAAATTATAAACACAAAACTCAAGTACAAGAATGAACACTACATTCAATCAACATGTGAAATCTATATAGAAGTCAAAAAAATTACAAAATCACCAATAAGTCAAAAGTGAGAAAATAATTTAAAAAGTATTTTATGTAAATTTATAAAGTCTATCGTTTATAAGATTTTTTAAAAATATTACATTATTTAATTAAAGAATAAACTTATTTACATCCGCACACTCATCTGAGCTATTCATTCATTCATTTACCCATTCATATTTGTGCTGTGGCTCCATACGCCGGAGTTTAATAATTTTTGGATTCACAATAATAGTTTTTTCTTGAAAACATATTTTTCACAACAGTCACTGAGTTCCAATAACATAAGTTATATATAAGGCACGCGCACAGATTAGAGCACTACAGTACTTACTACTTGTCATGTGGTTTGGAGTGCATTTTATTATTTGAAAAAATTATATCATTTTCAAAATGCAGCACCATCTTGATGTGGTCCATTCTTGGATGTTTCAAGGTCCCAAGCCTTTACACAATTAGGCTCAACTCACACTTACGCGACTCAGGTCGAGAAGAGACTCGACTCTAGTCGAGAGCATGTGTTTCCAAATAAATGGTGACACTCACCAGTCGATTCTAGTCTCGCCGCGACGTCAGCATTTTAAATCTCATGCTCTCGACTAGAGTCGAGTCTCTTCTCGACCTGAGTCGCGTAAGTGTGAGTTGAGCCATAGAGTTTTTGACTAGACAGGTACTGTACAGCATTTCAAATCTTTTAGTCACTGATAATTCTAGAGTCGTTGAAGATTCACTTTGGGAGTGTTTCCAGTCGATGGGCTGGCTAGAGTCTTTGCAATGAGTGACGTACGCAGCACGCGACTAGCGGAGGCCAACGAAGAGCGTCTTCGTTCACTTCTACTTGTGTCAAGAGCTAGCCGCATCATCTTATCTTGTAATGGAGTACCAACTGGCGTATCTGAAACCAAATCCAAATGTAATACATATATTGAAAACAATCCAATGATTCACTCAGTCACAAATATGGTACTACAAACAACAAGAAATGAATGAATCAACAATTGATTAATGAAATATACTTACACATAGACATACAAAATGAAACCTGTTGTGGTGTCATATGATGCCTTGCACGAAAATTGTTCTAAACGTTTAAATAATGAAAACATTCCCACCTGCGTAAATAAAGGTTCCCATAGATTCCCCCACCTATGTAATTTTTCCTATATTGTAATATATGAGTAAAATGAACAAATAATTACCTGTTTTTGACTGGGTTCCTTCTTCAAGGGTTTCATTCTGTGAATCACAACTCTTTTTGGAGATCTCCAGTTTCTTTTCTGAAAAATGAAATTCATTGGAGTAATGGGGGACATAATTTTAATTAAATAAAAAGACTAAGAATTGTCAAAAACCACAGATTTATTGATAGTTAGAAAGACCGGTTTCGGTTGTCCATCACCATTCGGTGATGTTCGGTTGTCACCATTGTCAATCTCTGATAAACTCTTGAGTTTTTGATAAAAATAATCAATCTCTGATTGAGTTTATCATAGATTGACAATGGTGTAACAACCGAAACCGGTCTTTCTAACTATCAATAAATCTGTGGTTTTTGACGATTTCTTAGTATTTTGTATTTAATATGAATAATTACCACAATATCAACTTCTCAACTACACAAAAAAGAACATAATTTTAAATAAAAATATTTTACGCAATAGTATTTTTATATAAAATGAATATATGATATAGGAGTAAACTTGGAGAAAACTCTACCTCCAAATTATGAGAACGAAAAGCCAAATTGTAACTCACATTAGTGCACACATGATAACTTGATAATCATTCAAAAATTCAAATATGTAAATATAATTTTATACAATGATGCATAATTATGTAGTGTAAATAGCATTTAGAAATTAGCATTGAATAGAATAAAAGTTGAAAATGATAGATCAATAGAAATAATCTATCTCTTTGATTAAAATGAGGCAAGATTTAGCATTAGTCCGTTTTGTTCCATATAGGCAAAAAATATTGTTTAGTGAAGGAATTCCACAACGGATATCCTGCATAGCAATAGAATAGAGAAATTATACATCAATTTGAAGAGAATTTAATGCTCTATAAGCTCATAACCCGCAGTGATTTTTTCCATCAATTTTAAAAAAGTTATGAGGGCTAAAATAACAAAAAATGGAGGCAAACTAGTTTTTTTCAAAAATGTCACACCTTCAATAGCGAATATCTCGAAAAAGTTGTGAAATGAATATTGAAGGAAATTATGTATTTAATTTTGTATAGAATAATCATGTCCATAATATGCATAGTTTTCGAGTTTAATGCGAGAGGCCAGAAAACACCTTTGAACCACCTTAGCACAGGGGGTAGGGGTGGGGACTTTTGATATGTTTACTTCCATACCACCCTTAATAGAACTTACTTTCATTGGCGCAACAGTCCGATGTGGACCTTGGCCTCCTGCACAATTCGCCTCCAATCGACTCTCCTCTCCGCCACATTCTCCCATCCTCTGACGCCCAAAACACGCAAATCGGCCCTCACATCCTCCAGCCACCTCCTCCTGGGCCTTCCTCTTCTACGGGTACCAATCATTTTACTTTTTAACAAATTATGCGGTAGCCTGTGCTCCATTCTCTGGACATGCCCAACCATCTCAACCGTTGCGCCTTTATAACTCGTACAATATCTTCTGGGTCCCATGAAATTGGCAATCTCTTCATTATTTCTAATGCGCCACCTATATTCTGTTCTGACTGGTCCCATGATACGCCTTACAATTTTTCTCTCAAAAACACGCAATGCTTGCTCTTCTCTACTAGTCAGCGTCCACGTCTCAGCACGGGAGACTGGCCACTGGTCAGATCAGTGTTTTGTATAGCCGCAGCTTAGACATGCGTGATAAGAGCTTTGACTTCATTAGTTTCATGTGGACAAAGTACGCCTTGTTTGCAGCTAAAATCCTGCTTTCCACGTCCTCTCGTACCTTGTTCTCACTATTGAGAAGCCAACTCAAGTACTTGAACTCCCTCACATTTTGAAGCCAAACTCCTCCCCCACATTCCAGATCACCAACATGTCTTCCTCTCTCTTTTGCTGACATAAGATACTTAGATTTTTCTATATTAATCTCAAGACCCAACTCCTTTCCTTCATTTTTTAGAGTTTGGAGCATGTCAACCACACCAGCTTTGCTTCTTGATATAAGCAACACATCATCTGCGTACGCATATGCTTGCTTGGACTTAGTTACAATACTGCCGCTTGTCTGCAATGCTTTAAGAATAACATCAAGTGCCAGGTTAAAGATAACTGCCGAGAGTGCATCACCCTGCCTTACGCCTCTATTCACACTAAATTCTTTACTTAACTTGTTATCTATTCTGACACAAGCTCTTGCACCTTCCATTGTGAGTAAGGCCATTTTTACCAACTTTCTTGGTAAACCACACCTGGTAAGTACTGTAGGTAACTGCTTCCTGTCTACACTGTCGAAAGCCTACCGGAAGTCAACAAATACAATGTGCAAGTCTACATTAAACTCATAGCACTTCTCCATTGTCTGCCTCATTACAAATATTTGGTCCGTTGTCCCTCTGTTGTTTCTGAACCCACACTGAACTTCACTGAGTTCTTCCTCTGCATATAACGTCACTCGCTTAAAAATAATTGTGGAGAAGATTTTATAGGCTATGTTGAGCAGTGTTATTCCCCTATAATTATTGCACATGAGTTTGTCCCCTTTCTTAAAAATAGGACAAATTATTCCTCTTTTCCATTCATCCGGCATTTCCTCACTTACCCATATTCCAGTTATCAGTTCATGACATAATCTTGTTAGTTTTTGTCCCCCACACTTATATACCTCAGCAGGTATATAATCACTTCCAGCCTTAATAGAACTACGGGGTCAAAAATTGTCTTCCAAAATTTTCTTTCTATAACCCCTCGTTGACTGGACTACTGAGGAATAGATGAATATTATTCAAAGCATAACCCTTAGTTGATTGGACTACTGAGGAACAGATAATAATATCATTCAACATTTTGATCTGGATTCTAATCGTCTCAATTTAAAGTTTCTAGTTTGGGGGTTTCTGGTCTAAAAGTTGGACTCAAATTAATGAAGTGAAACAAAAGTGGAAAGTGTACATTTTTGAACATTACATTACAAACTTATATTTCAACTTTTGTGGTGACACGTATTTATTCATTCATTAATTTTCCAAGTTTGCGAGTTTTAGTATTGTTCTAAATTATACTTACTGGCCATGAACTCCTGAAATCTGGATTTGACGACTGGTCTGGTAGCTTTAGGCTTAGCGGCTACCTTCTTTTTTGCAGCTATTTCCACAGTTTTCTTTGTCCAATTGCGCTCCTTCAAATCAGCAAGGTGATCGAATCTTTCATTCATTTTATCAACCTGGGAATCAATTTATCATATTAAACAGTGATAATAGGAAATGAAAAATAAAACAATTTGAAGAAATTAAAATTACAAATTCCATGATTTCACAGAGTGAAAGTCAGAGCACGGAAACTATTGAAAAATGGGGATTTTCGTTTAATAATAGTTACCGTACTGAAAAATGGATAACAATGAAAACTTTAATCATTTCTTATCAATATCTAGGGCACTTATGGTACTTTCTTATGGTACTAGGGCACTGAGCTCAGTGCTGTTACTTCCGGGGGTTGTAGAATCCAAAATACCTCTTTCTGATATTTTTTGATAAGTTCATTCGCATGTAACGGAGGGGTAGGCCGGCTTGTATGGTCGATGCCATTACCAGTTCAGTATCGTCTTTATTAACCGAGCGAAGTGAGGTCTAAGATTCAAGCCGACGGTTTGGCATTTCTCTTAATGTTTAAATGTTTATATGTTGCGCATTTACGGCGAAACGCGGTAATAGATTTTCATGAAATTTGACAGGTATGTTCCTTTTTTAATTGCGCGTCGACGTATATACAAGGTTTTTGGAAATTTTGCATTTCAAGGATAATATAAAAGCTAATTCTGATTTTCATAAATGTTGTTTGGATACATAGAAGTAGTCACTAACTAATTTTTCTATAAAAAGTATCATTGCTAACCACACAAGTCGTTGTAGGTTGTAGATTCACTTAAATAAATTTGTCAACATTAAAATTGTCAGGTGGTAGAGTGGACTTTGCTGTCCAAACTTCGCCAAGTTTTAAAATAAAGAAGTCATTCATTCTAAGTTGAATAACACCATTGCTTCCCATTACATAATGCTGAAAGTTTGAAGGAAATCTTAGAACAATAAAAAACAGGATTGAAAATGCAGTTGAAATGTAAGATCAGTTCTGCTTTTCAAAAACTATCAATTTTGTGTCTTTCCATACGTACAGTATAACTGTTTTATCATAGATAGCAATCACCCACCTGAATGTATATCATATCCCAGAACCCATTCAGATCTTCACTGGTGACAGGTGGTTGGGATCCTTCTTCAAATCGGTGTATCAAACGTTTGAATTGTTGGAATTTGTCACCGACAAGTAGGCGCGCTTGGCCGACCGTCGAGTCGATTTCGTCGGACACCTCTTGGGGCACGCTCTGTTTGAAGGCGGGTGTCGACCAACGGTCGCAGCACTGTAGCAGAGCATCTGTCTCTCTCTGCAGCCGGTCACTGTAAAACAGGCTTCGTCAGAAACTCATATCACAAACTCATATCAGCAATAGGTAACATCTCTAAATCGACAACAATATTCAAATCTTTTCCATATACCTATAATTTGTGTTACTTATTCATTCTCAAGTAATCCGTTTGGAAACAAAAGGCATATAAGCCCAAACTATTTCCTATACAAATTCAAAACGGGACATTGGAAAAAAGGAATGTATTATTCAAAAATTTTAAGAAATGTTCAATTTATTCAAATAATTAATTATTAACAAATTAATGAATGAACACGCGAGGGAAGTGAGCCTATTTGTTCTACATGAGTGGGAGAGCAGAGCGAGCCTGTGAATCACTTTGGTTAACTATTATAAATGAGCTACATGAAAAAACATTTCTTCTTCCAAGAACTAGGTTAAGTGGAAGACAGGACTTGCCTCTTCGTCCCAACTTCGCCACTCCATGTAAATCATCACTATTTTCTAGTTTTATTTCTCATATTCTTGTGTTACAGTGTATTACTTGTACTATAGTGATGCCAATTAATACACATTATTTGAAATTATCTGATCATTGTAATTTAACATGTATGGAGTGATTCTATTCTAACTACTCAAAATCACACTTCACTATATAAACATAATACTAAAGCACTACATTTTGCCCTGGGGACATTAACAGGGGAGTGAAGTGGTCACTATACGCGCAAGAGTCTAGCAGTAACTCCATTTAAATAACATGCAATATAACTTTATTGGTGTATGTTTTTAAGGGCTTATGTTGGAGATAGGAAGGTACAGTAGTAGCTCATAGTTTAGGTTATATTTGAAGTCTGCTCCCTGGAAGTACAAAATAATGAGTAATAACTATTGATTAATATAGAGTCCTTATGGAGATTGAGACTCTTATCTTGACCCATGAAAGCATAGCTCTTCTTCAAGGGTCATTGAAGGAAGCATCAATAATGCCGTACAGCACAATGAACATTTAACAGCTTGGAACGTTTCTCATAAAATACTGGTACTAGAATACCGGTACAGTACACAAAATAATAAAGTTTGCAAAATACTAGAAAATATACGTATATTTTTTTGTTTCCGGATTTTGAAATAACATTACTGCTTCGATCTGATGAGCGTTTTACAAGAATAAAGATTCACTCCTTTTAAACAATAAATTTCTTATTGTTATTTTTTCTTGGAATAAAATTTATATTTATTGAGGAAGATGACAGTTATTTTAAAATCCAAGCAAATGAGTAAAGCCTACTGTACTCAGGTTTCAGAATTGATGAAGTTAAAAATGTGTACTGTATTTTCATGATAATTAAAATAAACATGATCAAAGCCCAACAATATTTGCCTATTCTTAAATCTAACCCACAATTCATTAAATCGAAAAATGTATATAGTATTTATTAAAATCGTTTATTTAGTTGAGATGGCCTATTGTTATATTGGATAATGCACTCACTAGAACTCTTGTGCTCCTCTAGCTGTAGTGGATGTGTTCTCTGCACTGGCATTAGTATCGGTTTCCATAGCTATGTGCGCTTCTTCCTCAGCTTCATTTTCGTCTGCAATTCAAATAAGAACCAAATAACAATACTGTAGTTATTCATCTGCCTAGTAAGCAAAGAGACACTTTGTTGGAAGTTTTTTCCACGAGCCTTGACGTATGAAAAAATTTCTGAAGGCTACACATTATACCATCTTTTACCATCGTTGAAGAATATAAGAAGTATTACACATTGTATGTCTACTAACATTATTGAATAATGGAAAAATGATATTTTCCATTAATGAATAATGGATATACCATTGCACTGCAATGGTGCTGCAAAACTGCAGCAATGGTTTGTAATTGATTTAATTCATTAAGTATTATCAAATTACAAATTTGTATTTTTGTTGGTTTTGTATTGTAAATTGGAGTTAAACTAAAAAATGTGAAACAAAGTTATATATAATCTAGCTACATTTAGACTGTTGTATAAATTAAAATTGGAACCGATTTGGGCTTAAGTCTGTGGTACTTTTCTAGAAGTTGTGTCATTCTGAATGATTTAATAAATGATTAACTGGAATCAAAATAATAAAATAATTTACTGAAATCAGTTAAAAGAGAAGTTTTGGATTAGTGTGTTCATTTTCAATAGCCCCAAAAGTGCAATTTATGATAAATGAATAAATAAGTGTGAGTAACATCTATGGTTCAATGCTCAAATAGATGGTCATTACAAAATTATGAAGCCTATCAATCGACCTACCTTCATCTGAATCAATTTGTAGCTGTTTGATCCTGGGGGCAGGAGTTGGCACAAAATGTTGTGCAATTCTATTGGCTTCAGGTGTAATATTTTCGTCAGAGTGATCAACTTCGAATGCCACTCTGTGTCTTCTAGATCGTCTGGTCTTTGATGAATACGCAGTTTTATCACTTTTTCTCGTTACTGCAGGAGTGGGCACAACATTTTTAATGACCGTTTCGACTTCGGGTGTTCTTACTTCGTCAGTCTGTTCATTCCCTTCAAATGCCACTTTTTTGGATGGTTTGGCCTTTAAAGATGACTCGTTCACATTTTTTGTCACAACTTTCTTGATTGGCGACTTTCTCACAGCCCCTGTAAATATTCATTGAATTAGATGAGGAAGGCAGTAAGATAGCATTCCTAGTTTACTATTTTCAACATGAATATGATGAGTTGATAAAAAATATCAAAATCTGAATAAATAAAATAATTCAATTTTTCCCTTAAAGAAAATGGACGTTAGATGATCTGGTAAATCAACATGAATCTCTGTTGTATATCCATACTTTTTTACTATTAAAATTAAACTTGAATTTTAAAAACACTTTTGGAGTGAAAATGCACTTACATTGGTAGTGACGATCGTTTCGACCTGTTGTTGGTCATCATCAGACTGTAGGAATTTACTCTAATGTAAATAGAGTAAATTAAACTTATATAGTTATAAAACTTAAAAACTAAACTTATAACTCAAGTATTTAAACTTATATTCATTGGATCTGCTCAAGACTGGGAATCTACAAGCTATTCAACTAGCATTGAGATGATATTCATAGGAGAAACCATTTTGCAACACTGCTGACTTGGTTTAACAATCTGTAGTTGAAGTAGAGATTTGAGAAATTCACTATAATTTCTCAGAACCTGGGAAATCCGATTTTTGTTTTTAGTCTTCTGGCAGAGTCCAATATTTTGATATCATTTTGATTAATGGAAAATAATCTTCAATTCAGAAACTTTTTATCAATCTAGCATCTTCCCACCTTTAGCCGCGGTCATTGCTCTTGTCACACGTTTTTCAGCTGGAGCTGGGTTCCCTTTCACTGTCTTTTTATACGTTGAATTAGCATTCTGTTTGGAGGCCAACACTGCACTTGTTTCGGCCCTAAGAAAAAGACAAAACAAAAATGATATACTGAAAGAGATTGTACGATATAAAACGATCCTCATTTCAATGACATTGAGTTGATTGATTGATTACTATTTGAAAGGTATTGCTGCTAATTACAACATAATAACAACACAATTGAAGAGCAGAATGTCTTTGAAGTTTAAGCAGCTACAACTAACGCTCACACCGCATTAGAATGATATACTAGAAACACATAAATAATGTTGGATATTCGGATAAAAAAATACAGTACAGTGGCATCTGAATTATCCGTCTCTCACAATTTACAAGACCAGAGCACGGACAGAGCTTAGAAGAATGTATAGAACCATTGATAGACTTCAAAACTGGACATATTGTAGCTTGGAGACTATATTGTAAAATTTCCGAACTTATATAACCAGAGTTGAAATCATGTCCAAGATATTTCTTGACGTGGCCAAATTCAGAGACAATAAATATAAAGTTATATAATCAATATAAAAATAAATGGAACACTGTTAGTATGGCTGTGTGGGATAATCGTGCTACGATATTTACATTTCAATAGATTAGATATTATTTAAAACGAAAATTATTCATTTGGATAGATCTGTGTTATTGGTCTAGCAATGTAATACAAGGATGTATGCATACAGGCATGTGGTTTTAATCTAGTAATAAATACATTTACCACTAGTTCATTTTTCAACTACATATTACGATGACCGTTTCATGTTAGGTACTGGATATCATTGTGAAGTTATTAAATATATTTAATAGTATAGTAATTAGATGTATATACTTACTTGCTCTTTAAAGCCAATTTCCCTCTTTTTGACGGATCCATGAATGAAGGGGCGATTGGAACAGTGAGCTTTTTGACACTGTTGGCCACCTTAAACTGGAAAGTAAAATGAATACCTGTTCAGTAATTAAATCTCTAAACCGCAAATAAACTAAAAGTGAATATAACACTTGAAATTTGATCTGTTATTCAAGTACAATAATGAAAAAGGAAGATCTAATGCTGCATATTGGAGAACGTGATGTCGATATGTGACCCACGGCATATGCTCTAGTTCAAATCCCAGGATTAATGCTACGAGTATTTGAATTATGAGTAGCAAAGTATCACTTAGCAGCACCTCGCCATTTAGCAAATTGTTTTTATTGTGTTTATTTTGCATCGTTTCTGTTTTCTATGTGTTTGTGTCTGTTAAAAAATTGAATTGATTGAGATGAAGAGAATAATAATGTTGATTAAAAACCTTATGCTGGGCAGGATTTTGTCGTCCGAAGCAATAGACGCCCGTTGTGTTGGAAGTCGCGGTCACTCTGGAAGTGGTGGCCTGAGGCCTCGTCACTTGAACTTTTATTGGTTTTCTCAACTCCTTGAGAGGGGCAACAGGTTTGAACATTGGTGATCCAGCATTGTGTCTCACAATCCCCACAACGAACGGTTTCTTGACATTTTTCTGGTTCTCTCTCTTTTGCTCTTCTTTCCACTTCTTCAGTAGATCACGTCTGTTTTCTTTTCCCTTTGAGATGGTACATTGCACATCTGAAAAATTAAGTTATTTGAAATAAAAATAGAAGATAATTAGATCTTGGAGAAGTGTGAATCTTAGAGATTTCCTATCTAGTAGTAAAAATTTATGATAGTTGATACTAAATGTATCAATAATACTAATGTATATATAGATATATTCGCAATGTTTGTCGACTTCAGGCAGGCCTATGACAGCATCACAAGAGACAGGCTGTATACAATCATGTTAGACTTCAACATATAATCAAAGCTGGTGAGGCTAGTCAGAGCCACAATGGAGAATACGGTTTGCCAAGTCAGAGTGGCTGGAGAGCTGACAGAATATTTCGAAACGAAGCATGGCCTAAAGCAAGGAAATGGAATTGCACCAATGCTCTTTAACTTGGCACTAGAGCATGCTATAAGGAGGACTTCAGTGGATAGGTGTGGAACACTGATGATGAAGTCAGTCCAAATACTAGGCTATGCAGATGATATTGGCATACTTGGTAGATCTATGATGGCTGTGAAAAATGTAGCAATGGAGTTGGAGGAGGGTGCATCAGATGTTGGGCTGGAGATAAACACTGAAAAAACAAAAGTATTGCTCCAGAGTAGACAGCATCGAAATAGACTCGGACAACTCATGGAATGTGGAGGGAAGCACTATGAAGTAGTTGACAATTTCACTTACCTAGGGAGTTGCATAACGGATACTAATGAGGAACTCAAAGAAGTTCAAAAACGTATCACTGCAGCCAACCGCACATTTTTCTCCCTTATATGCATATTCAAAGCTAGGAATGTACACCGTGAATGCAAGATAAAACTATATAAAAACATTATAAGGAAAGTGGTGTTACGGAAGTGAGACATGAACAATGACAGCCAGAACAGCAGACCTGTTGAATGTATTTGAGAGAAAGATGCTGCGAAGAATATAAGGACCGGTGTGTGAGGCAGGACAGTGGCGTATCCGTACTAATGCAGAGTTAGCAACACTCTATAGAGAACCCCCACTATCGGCCCACATAAGATTGATGCGGCTCCGATGGGCAGGACATTTGCAACGGATGCCAGATATACGTGTGCCAAGGAAGGTATTCGTGGGACAGCCTGGCGGAAGGAGACCTGTTGGAAGACTAAGAGAGCGATGGGAGGATAGAGTGGCTAAGGACGCTAGGGAAATGATACGTGTGAAGAGATGGAAAGGTGCAGCAATGGATAGAGATGTCTGAAGGCAAAGTTTAATTGAGGCCAAAGCCCGATTTGGGCTGTAGCACCATTGGAGAGAGAGAGAGAGATACTAATTGTAGTACAGGCTATTCATTATTGATATATTTTAAAATAATTTATCTGATCGCATGTAAAACACCACCCCAGAGAGGAGTAATAAAAAATGCATTACAAATAAATGACTGTTACCTAACAAATCAAGAATAATCAAAATATTCAGTCTAGAATAAAAATTTAACCAACAAACTGTCTAATTTAAATTCTGTATTCCCCACTAATCGTCTCATGTTAATTAATGTTTATATGCAATAAGTAAAAGTGGATAGTAATGCCACATGAGCACTACCGATTAAAGAAATACAGAATTTTGAGGAAAACATATTCAAATTGAAAGATAAAATTTTCTACGATACCGCTAATAATATACAAGATAAAAAATGGAGTACCTAATAATTATACAGAGGCATCCAACAAATGGATACAGTACTACACATTCTTGAGAATAGACAGTGAATAAGTGGGTAACTGACAGTCCGTTTCCGACCAGCGTACGTAACGTGAGCGATGTCTTTTGAAGACATCTCCCAAGTTCAATTAATCAATCCATTTTGAAGCACCGTAGCATCGCGTCACCAATGCTGCAGTTTCCAACAAAGCCGTCGCTCCATTGATAGGCTATCTCGGGCAGTGCATGTGCTCTGAGCTAAATAAAGATACTCGACCACAGCTCAAACTGATCAAATACAAAACGAATGAAAAAAAAAATTTTTTTTGAACTGTTGCGTGTTAATACGCTGGGATACGAGTTACATCGCTTGAATACATTGCTCAAGCTTCGAAACGGCGGTCTAAAATAGCCTATAGGCTAGTCTGTATAACATAAGTTGTGACTTGGCCCTTCATATGAGGAAATGACAGCGTTGCAAATTTATGAAGAATATGATCCCCGATATTTTATTAGTGCTGAAAAAGCACTAAATGAAAGCAATGATAGCATTGCAAATTTGTGAAAAATTGAGACTTTTTAAATGTCTATAATTCAACCACATAATTTATAAAGAATATCATCCCCGATATTCCATTAGTGCTGAAAAAGCACTAAATGAAAGCAATGATAGCATTGCAAATTTGTGAAAAATTGAGACTTTTTAAATGTCTATAATTCAACCACATAATTTATAAAGAATATCATCCCCGATATTCCATTAGTGCTGAAAAAGCACTAAATGAAAGCAATGATAGCATTGCAAATTTGTGAAAAATTGAGACTTTTTAAATGTCTATAATTCAACCACATAATTTATAAAGAATATCATCCCCGATATTCCATTAGTGCTGAAAAAGCACTAAATGAAAGCAATGATAGCATTGCAAATTTGTGAAAAATTGAGACTTTTTAAATGTCTATAATTCAACCACATAATTTATAAAGAATATCATCCCCGATATTCCATTAGTGCTGAAAAAGCACTAAATGAAAGCAATGATAGCATTGCAAATTTGTGAAAAATTGAGACTTTTTAAATGTCTATAATTCAACCACATAATTTATAAAGAATATCATCCCCGATATTCCATTAGTGCTGAAAAAGCACTACACATTCTTGAGAATAGACAGTGAATAAGTGGGTAACTGACAGTCCGTTTCCGACCAGCGTACGTAACGTGAGCGATGTCTTTTGAAGACATCTCCCAAGTTCAATTAATCAATCCATTTTGAAGCCCCGTAGCATCGCGTCACCAATGCTGCAGTTTCCAACAAAGCCGTCGCTCCATTGATAGGCTATCTCGGGCAGTGCATGTGCTCTGAGCTAAATAAAGATACTCTACCACAGCTCAAACTGATCAAATACAAAACGAATGAAAAAAAAAAAAAATTTTTTTTGAACTGTTGCGTGTTAATACGCTGGGATACGAGTTACATCGCTTGAATACATTGCTCAAGCTTCGAAACGGCGGTCTAAAATAGCCTAAGTTGTGACTTGGCCCTTCATATGAGGAAATGACAGCGTTGCAAATTTATGAAGAATATGATCCCCGATATTCCATTAGTGCTGAAAAAGCACTAAATGAAAGCAATGATAGCATTGCAAATTTGTGAAAAATTGAGACTTTTTAAATGTCTATAATTCAACCACATAATTTATAAAGAATATCATCCCCGATATTCCATTAGTGCTGAAAAAGTTTCAGGATTGAAGGATTAGGGCTAAACGGAAATTCAACTTACTGGTAAAATTGAAAATATGTTTTTTCTTAGAGTTATCACTTTTCTCAGAGTTATGAGATGTCGTAATAAGTAAGAATTTTATATGCAATTATAATTTAACTGGCAGAGTCTTTCCTATCTTGGTGTCAGTTCATCCGACCTCTAGTTTTTTTCTAATTTGAATGTGTTCGTCAATGTCGAGACATTTCAAGCATTAGTCATGACATTTTCGACATAATAGTTAGGCCTACTAGTTACTTTTTTGATTCAAATGGTAGGCCTAAGTGGGTAGTGAAAGCAAAAAAGTCAATCAGAAATAATTAACTTTTTCCAACTGTCAAAATTAGCCGGAATAATGAAAGAAATCAACAAAAATGTTAGGCATGGCGTATGAACTCGTACCGTATTGACCTCCTTTATTGAATATAGCTTAATAGATATGGCATTTCAACTTTGTAAGGGTCCCAAACCTAACACTGATTCCGCGGCCCATACTCAAAAATGCAGATATTAATCACAGTGTCCCATTTCTCAGTATTGTACCATACGGTAAAAAAATACTAAAAGTTGTGTCGTTTGACCTCTGGCGGGAGAAAGCAATATTATTGTTGCCTACTCAAGATAAAACTAAACAAAGGATGGAAACTTTCCAGAATTTATAAACACAGTCATGCAAACATAAACTTAGATTCAACTAACCTTGTTCTTTATTACATTCATCGATGCAATTTCTCCTCTGGTCCAGACATTCTTTGCGTTTACTCTTTCTTCGTTCAACTAAATCACCTCTTCTAACGTCTTTGTAGTCTTGGATTTTTGGATTAAATTTATAGATATCTTTTCGTTCCATCCTGAGTTTTAACTTATAACTTGAATGAAACAATATATAAAACAATAAAACTTGCCTAAACACAAAAATAATAGGAGGGAAGAGGGAACAAATACTCAACTACCTATTCTGTGACTCAACAAAGAAAAAGAACAAACACCATCATGGATCGCGCCAACCCTAAAATTTGAAGTAAAACCGTTACGAGTTTACGAGCAGTGCTGCGGGACTGCTGCCACCTTAGGCCAGTTATAGAATAGACACGGCCCATTGTATATTCGAGGCGCAGAAGTATCACCAGCCATGAAAGCCGCCACTCGCCAAAAAAATGGTCAGTTTGTACGGACGCAACCAAAGTGGAACAGTGAAAGACAAACTGGGTCTGGGTCTATTCCTATTCTACATCCATAATTTTTTTGGCAGCACTGAACCTGTATTCCTCTTAGTTTATAGAAACATAAAAAAGGCTTAAATGTAAATAGGCCTTCTAAAAGTGTAAAACTAGCCTAAATTGGAAACAAAGCTGAGATATTTATAGGCACAGATTTTATATGCTCAGATCAGAGAAAGGGGTCAATTTGCTATCTATTATCTATTTTATAGGTTAGTAATTCTAATATTATTGATGATCATCATCCTGGCTCTACTCAACAGAAAAATTCTATCGTCCAAACCGTTGACTGCCTGACCAGTTACTCAAAGTTGATGGTTGAATATGATGAATTGAATGGAATACTATTTATTACTTATACAAACGTTAATATTACATTGAAATAGAATTATTATTCACATTAATTATGTTTTTGAAGAGTATAGATACTTTAATAAATTGAGCATTTATATACCAGCGATTCTATTATACATTAGGCCTATAGCGATCATTGCATTTATATTGCAATATTTGGGCCATGTAATGAGGGGTAAAAAGTATGAGCTGTTGAGACTTATATTGCAAGGAAAGATTTTGGGAAAGAGGCGTGTGGGGAGAAGAAGGATATCCTGGCTGTGAAATTCAAGAGAATGGCTACAATTCAAGGGAACTATTCAAGACTGCAATCAATAGAGTGAGAATTTCTGTGATGATTTCTAACCTTCGATTGGAGAAGGAACCAGAAGAAGAGATACCAGCGAGTTTCAGTTTCCGTCAATGGTACCACAAACATCAACAAGAAAACATGTGAACTGTGCATGTGGAGTAGAGATGGGCAATGATGGGCAAGAGATGCTCATTCTTGTGATCAGATCAAAATCGCTCACTCTCCAAAATGAGTTGGTTCTCAAAAGTAGCTCTTTCGAGCCATTCAAAGAGCTAATATGGAGATCTCTCAAACAGAAAAATATGGCTCATCAGATTAGGTTTGGTCAATAGAATTTTTCGGCCGGTAGGTGGTGATTTCCGTGAGTCGAACCATGCTTGTCGTGTGCGTGAAGCGATAAGCTGGATCAAAAAATACTTAGTTTGTCGTTGTCCAAGTTTGACGAAATTGCCTAATTTGTCCTATTTTTTTGGCTGTGGTGGTTTCAACGGCTGACGGTTCTCTGCGACCCTCTTTATACCACGTTTCACAGAGAAGGAAGTAATATAATATTCCCTCATTATAAATATTTTAATCCATAAATATATCAATATCATGAATATTCAATAAGGACAAAAATGCCTTCCATTTTGTGCAAGTTCTCAATTCTGTGGGAATTATATCATTCACAAGATCTAGCCAGCAGTGAAATTTTGAATCATGGGTTGTGATTGGTCTGATCATGTGCACTTCGTTGAACTACAATTTTTGTTTTGAAGTTGGTGGCAAAACTTTAGTTTTCAGTTTACTTTTCTACTTTTCAGTTGTAACTTGGAAGTTAATGTCTGCGTTCAGTGAAAACGAATGTATTCTTTATTGAGTTACATTAGTTTGTGAAAAAATTCAAAATGTCAAGTATTTGAGTTATTATAAAGCATGTATTGCTTATTTAGTGGATTGAAGATCAATACTGATTGATATATTATAATTATTTTAAATATGTCTGACAAAAAAATCAAAGTGGCCATTAGGGTCAGACCTTTGATTGAGAGAGAGAAAAATGAAGGGTTGCAATTGCGTTGGACTACTGAGGATAATAAAATTTATCAAATTGATCCAGCAAATGGAAAAAGTAAGGGGGATGCGTATACATTTGGTAAGTTAATAAGCTTTAATTACCGTACTCAACGTTTCAATTTATGAGGTAGTGGCAGCTCTAAATGTAACTTTAATTGTGAACCAAGTTGGAACACGATAACTGTTCTACTTTGTTTGCAGAGGCTCACAATTTTACATTGTAACTGATCAATTAAATGCAAAAATTTATGTAGCCTATCTTTTGGATGCTACTTTTAAATTTCCTCTGTGCATTTTACTTTTTGTTTGATTTGATAACTTATAATATGTGAACGTATAGCATAGGCCTGAATTATGTCTGTTTAAACTAAGTTAATTGGTACTGGTCATGGTAATGAAATATTTATTTTTTGAGATAACTTACCAAGTCTCCATCACTCATTGAGTTTTTAATTATTCATATATCCTACATGAACAATTATTATAGTTTTGTGTTTGATCAGTTCTGAACTAACAAGTGTTACGTACCTTACGGTAGGACTAATTCATTCTTAGGCTATTGAGCCAAGCCTCAATATATTTTATTTTTAACTAATGATAAACTACGATAATTAACTGACTATTTTGAACTATGTGATTGGTACAAGTAAATTAAATTTCTTCCAGAAGTATCAAATTGGACTAAAATAAGCTATTCAGTTTAGCATAAGGCTTATTCCAAAAGTCTTTGAATAGTCTAATACTTAATCGGAGCCCGTATTTTATATACCCATGCATGTGTATTGAAAATAGCTTGATTCTATTTCTCAGTAAATCCTCCCTATTATTGGAAAGTTGGTAGCCCCATCGTTTTAGGTGAGATCGATGATCATTCACATTGTTTTATAGAATGAAATTCTATAAGATACCCAAGACGGCAGTGGTAGCTAATTGACATGAGCATTGGCTTATATTGATACCAACCAGCTTCTACATTGTCAGATATTATCTTCAGTGTATTTTACCATGAGAATTCTCCATTGGTGTTTTTTTAGATCACATCTTTGGTTCTTCGGAGAGCAACGATAAGGTTTTTGACACTATCATCAAACCGATCATTGATGCCAGTATGCAGGGATTCAACGGAACTGTGTTTGCATACGGACAAACCTCTTCAGGTTAGCATTTTATCAAATTTAGACCCGTATGCACCATCTCGGTTTAAACCATAGAGAAAAGATAGAATACAAAGATATTCGATGGTATAAGGCATTATGTTCCAAATTTGACTGTTAACTCACGCCGATAGCTCACGTAGTTCTTTTTCGTGAAGCTATGTGAGCTGACTCTGGTAGTCAGCTCTTACACTCTCACCCGGCCAAAACAGCAATGATAGCCTAGAGAGTATTCGACAATAATAGGTTCAAGCTGACTAACAATCTGCCTGAAATTTGGGACATAAATAGTGACCTACACCATGGTATATCTTCTTATGTTTTAATTTATCTATGGCATCAACTGAAAACCGGAATGAACATTATATTCAATGCAACCATGCCTACTTGTAATCGTAGAATAGTGTTTAACGTCACGTAATGTATGCGCGGTAACAAAGTACCTAAATTATTTTAGTATCCACAATCAATCGAAGTTTAAAACTCCTATTGATCAAACAATCTATTTTGCTTAAAACAGAAGATTGAATGTGGAATGACACTAGAAACACCTAAAACATCAAAGTCTTATTGATAAATCTATTTCAGCGTAAAACAGAAAATAGAAAACATAAAAAATGTCCTCCACCAACTTTTTGTCCTGCTGTCTCCCGACCATTAGTGTTAACGATAGCTTGAATTGTAGACAAGATTAGAGGAATACAAAATAACTTACTTGAAATTCAATACCACACCATCAAATTTTAAAGCTAATTTGATCTATCACTTCTTTGAAAGTATGAATGAAACAATTTAGCAGACTTTCGTCAGTGGATTGAAAAAGTAGATCATTTTGAATACCTAGGGATTACCTAATTCCCTAGATATTTTAAATACCTAGAATACGTAATTTAGTATATTCAGTCCATGAACGGCAGTAGCCAGACAGACTTCGTCAAAGTTTAAAACAATTAAAAACACAAATAAGTTGAGATGGCTGCAGATAGTTCGTTTCATGTGGCTCTGTAGATGGACTGCCACCCCAAACTATGAAACAGTCTCAAACGGTTCCACAAGTGCACTGGTTCCTTCTTCTCTCAATAAGTAGCCTACAGATGGTAGTTAATGAATTTATCACGTAACAGCCTACAAAAAAAGTGGTTATCTGAATGACAAAGATAATTGTGATTCTTGATGAAGAAAGATATAAAAAATAATATCGTGATTATATAAATTCTCTAATTAAATATTAGATTATTCGCATAATGTAGGCGTTATAATATAAATTCATTTCAACGTTACACAATATATTCGATGTACCTATTACTCAACAGGTAAAACATATACGATGTCAGGGGATCAAAAATGCCTTGGAATCATCCAAATGGCAATCAACTACATCTTCTATTCAATTGAAAATACTCCACGCCGAGAGTTTCTCTTGAGGTAAATATATTTCAAATTTCAATATCAAACAGTCATTTACAAATTATTCTTTTTCCTTCATAATTATCACGACATTCCAAAAAGATATATTATTCTTCAGTTTGAAATAATTATTTGTATAACAAGGAAGAAATGGAAGCCAAGGCCGACATATTTTACCTGAGGGAAAATGTCACTCTTGTCTTCTTATGTACACAAAATTCTTCCTTCACTTACTTTAATTTTATAAAAAATGTAGTTTTCAACTTCTATTCATAGTAATCCTCACAAAGCTTATTCAAGCTTCAAACATAACCTTAAACCACAGATAATTCTAGATCTATATAATCTATTATCTGAGCTACTACCTTCCTACCAATCACCAACACAGGCGCTTGGGGATATAGAACAATAGAATTACCGTGCTATCTAAATGTAGTTAGTCCCTAGGGCTTAATGTGATCCCTTCACTTCCTAGGGGAAACAGTAGTGTTTTAGTAGTCTGTTCCAGAGAGTAGGCTACAGTAGATGAAGGAAAATTAAAATGTTAATCTCATTAATTTCAGTTGTGTTCTCCTTTTGTGCTGGAATGACGTAGAATCTAGTCATGCCTCGTTTGTCAGAATTCTGACAAATGCTCATTCCGTTTTTTGTTAGAATTATTATATTCTGCTGTATATCAGAGTTTAAAAATAGTGTACGGCTCAGTTGCACAAAAGCCTGTTCAGTTTTAAAGAAATGATTAAATACCACGAGATTCAATCACAGAATTTTTTTTGAAAAGAAGACTTCTCTGATTGGTTCTCGTAGCATTTAATCATGATTGAAAGTTAACAGACTATTGTACAACCGGGTGTCAGTTTCCATACTTGTAGAAATATGTAAACTTTTGCTGTAACATTTTAAAATATTGAAAAGAAAGATGAAATACATCAATAAAAAATATTAATAAGGAAAATGTGTATTTTTATAATACACCTCATGAAACTGAATTGCTTTAAAATGACAGTAGTATCCATATATCACCATGACATATTAATTTCATTCCCTTTCAACTCAATCATGTTATTCCTAACTGTTCTTCCCAATATTTTTTTCAGAGTGTCATACATGGAAATTTACAATGAAAAAGTGAATGATCTTCTAGACATAACAAAGAAAAATTTGAAAATTCAGGAGGACTGCAATGGCCATGTCGTTGTCAGTGATGTTGAAGAACGTGTTTGCAAAAACTCGACAGAGGTAAACCTAATAAATATTATATACTAAAGTAAAAGAAAGAGCTTTGCTTTTTTACCTAATTGCAGGCTAAATGCTCTCATATAAATGCCACTTGCATTGAGGTGATTTATTAACATCAAGTGATGATTTTCGAAGATAGTGTATATTTCACTGATTTGCTGAAAAGAATGATAATGGATGTAGGCCTAGTTTTATCAAGTCTTCTCTCCTCTGTTCTCATTACAATATTATTAGTATTGCTTTTAAGCAATAAAAATTAGGATTACCCAATCAAACTTGATCATTTGATAAAGAATATTGAGTGCTCAATCAAAAGTTAAGGCTACATGAACTAGTAATTTTCAATACAAAACAAAATTGTCTTCTGGAAAGTGACCTACTAAATGATTTCCAATGTAATGGATTCATAATAGTTCTACCAGGAAATTTTCTATGATTTCTAGCAACTTGTCGTTAAAAATTCCATTCACATTCTGTCGTGCAACGGTCTTCATATTTATTGGTGAATCTGATCTAAATTAAGCTCAAAATGGACATTTATGCACCTTGTCAATTTCAAATATGTCAAGTTTATCTTTTTTTTATTTATTTCGTAATGAACAAAATCCAGCTCAAGAAAATAAGCATAAATATTGCATTGACTCCAAAACTTTTCAAGGTGTGAAGTGTAGATTATTTTTATTAAGACTTGTTAATTTCATACTTCTAGTAGATTTTTGTCCCTCGTTTAGCCTCTTGTTCCTATTTTAATGGTGTGGTCAACATTTTACAATTTTTAAACTATTATAGGTTCTAGAAGAGAAAATGAAGGGAGATAAGAACCGTCGTATAGGAGAGACTAATATGAACGAGCGCTCTTCCAGATCTCATACAATATTCAGAATTGTAAGTAACTACTGTCACAAATAAGTAAGTAAATAATTTGAATAGGTGCATCCACTATAGTCACAAATAATGATTTCACCATCATAACAATTTTTATATTTTGACCTATTTATAGTACGATTTCTTACTTTCCTTGCCCTATTACCATAGGTAAGGAAAGTATTGCTTTCCGAAAAAAATTAAGGTACCCCAATTTCTAAATTTCTATACGTTTCAAGGTCCCCTGAGTCCAAAAAAGTAGTTTTTGGGTATTGGCATGTATGTGTGTGTGTGTATGAGTGTATGTGCGTCTCTGTACACAATATCTCATCTCCCAATTAACGGAATGACTTGAAATTTGGAACTTTAGGTCCTTCCCCTATAAGGATCCGACACGAACAATTTCGATTAAATGCAATTAAAGATGGCGGCTAAAATGGCGAAAATGATGTCAAAAACAGTGTTTTCGCGATTTTCTCAAAAACGGCTTCAACGATTTTGATCAAATTTATACCTAAATTAGTCATAGATTAGCTCTATCAACTGCCACAAGTCCCATATCTGTAAAATTTCCAGGAGCTCCGCCTCATGTATGCAATGTTTGATTTTAGATTCCTAATTATCTGACTTCAGATACAATTTAAACAAAAAAATTCAAGTGAAGAAGATTGAGGATGAAAATCTCTACAAGTAATGTTCAGTAACATTTTCACCTAAAATTGAAAATAAGCTCGAAATTCGAGAAAATGTGATTATTTAATTGCAAACTGTTGGCAACTGTTGATTCTATTAAATCATTCACTATGAAGAGATAGCAGACCTCGTGTGTCTCCAGCGTTATTGTGCTGTCCCAAGCTGGCTCAGATCTTTGAATAGTAGACTTGAGATGCGCGTGAACACTTGCGTCAGGTGATTAATTTTCATAACGGCTAGGAAAGTTGTGTGAGTGCGCCACACCAGTTTTTTTTTGAATGATATATTTATTAATAACCAAATTAATTAATCCCCAGTTTTATTCTGATTGGTCCCTAGATTAACTCAGGGATTTCTTGAAATAGTTGGGCTATGATTAATTCATCCAAATACCTCACAGACGCCTCCACCAGTGATTTTTAGTATGTGGAAAAATCACAAACCTTTGGTAATGAACAATTTTGAGTTAAACAAGGGGTGTGAATTTTCAGTAAGAAGCAATGACAAAAATGAGAAGATTAAAAAGTAAAAAATGTTATTCGATTTTATTGAATCAAATATTTGGATTGTTATTATTATAATTAACAAATTGAAATAGTACAAAGTCAGTTGAAGAAAATTATTAGATTATGACAGTTGAACAAAACATATTTTATTCTTGAAATTTATACCTTTTCATTCAGAACTTTTGGTTAAAATTCAACTTTTTCAAATAAAATTAAATTTTACTTAATGTCAAAATTTGACAGAATTCATTTGGTAAGTTATATCACAGAGAAACAATACCCTTGGTATAGGGCGTTTATGTCGTAACTTTTACTGTTATCTCAAGCCGATTACTGGCGATTATTTTCGATTTTTACTGTTTTGACCGGGTAAGAGTGTATGAACGGAACAATATGAGAGACTACCAGCGTCATAAAGCTTCACAGGAAAGAACTACGTGGACTATCAGCTTGAGATAACAGTAAAAGTTGCGACATAAACTCCCTATATACCATGGGATATCTACTAATGCTATTGTTTCTCCATGGTTTCCCCATTCTTTCAATATGTATTCCTTTCGATATGTTTTAAAGTACAGTATAATAAATAATCCGGCCAGGATAGCCGAGACGACTGAGGCGTTGCACCCTCCATTCTGCTAGGTTTACGTGGTCGCGGGTTCGAATTCCGCAGAATCCTATCAAATAGGCAAAGACGTTTGAACATCACACCAAATCACGCTCGCATTTCCCACGCACAAGCCAGACAACTCATGTTGTGGGCAACATCCCCAATAAAAAATGAATAATCGTCTAGAATCTGGATCAATTGATTTGATGTGTAATTTATGATGGGTTAGATATTGGAGAGTCGAAGCACGGACGACGAGGACGGCGCAGTGAAGGTGTCGCACCTGAACCTGGTGGATCTGGCCGGGTCGGAGCGGTCTGGCCAGAGTGGCGCCACGGGCGACCGCTTTAAGGAGGGCTGCCACATCAACATGTCCCTCACGACCCTCGGCATCGTCATCAATCAGCTCAGCGAAATACAGGAAGGGTAAGCCAACAAATACAACTAATTCCCTTCTAGAGTCTTCCCGACAACATCTTGTTCGGTTTTTAAATTCACAACCCACTTCAAGCCGTACTATCCAAACATACAAACAAAAATTATCTTTGGAGAAAGGACACAATTCCTTCTCAGTTTTTTTTTTTAAAGAAAACTTGTGTTATTTTTAAAAGTCATAACTCTGACTTTTTAGTCAGAGTCAAAGTCATAACTCGAGGTGAAGTCTCGTTTCCATTACCACAGATTCAGCGCTGCTAGAGATCGAATGACGGGAAATTGTGATAATGGAAACTGTATACAACATTACTACTTGGCTGTTTCTCCGCAACATTCGCGTCAGAGCAATGTGTCGCAAAACAAGTGTTGTTGCGGTTTAATATTTCGCAATTGATTACTCATCTCATTCATTTCACATTTCAATGAAGATAGAAAGATTCTGATTTCGGATTTGGATTCAGCACACCCAAATATCATTAGTGTTAATAAGATTTTTGAAAATACCAAAAAATAAGGGAGTTTTGGTTACTTTTATAAATGTAGTGCTGAAGGTCACTAGAGCTTTGAAATAATTATCGTCAACGATGTCATTGCACCCAATTTCTTGTAGTTTGCGCCGAAATGGAAACAACAGGCGAAAAGTTGTAAGAACCGCTCGCCGTGTTGCTTGCAGATTGCTTATGGCCAGAATGCAGAATAGTGGATCGAAATGGTGTACTTTGATGAGTGCATTGGAATCGTTAGTTAACGTGTTAAATCACTACCTCCGTAAACAGAAGTAGTGGTTAAATCCAATAAAGCCTATAAGTCCAATAAACTAACAATATGTTTATAGCTGACGAAATATCGAGATATTTCACAAATTAGGTTGAAAATGTGGAATTGAAAGAGGTAGACAAGACGTGATACTAGTCGTTAATTTCCATTATAATATATTTTATTATAATGTAATTGAAAAATGTTGGTATCTGAAATTAAGTTTTTGATTTAATTGATTCAAGCTCAGTTTTTCTTATTACGGGATTTTGGTGGGCTTTGGCTTTTTAAATACTATTGAATAATGTTCAAATAATGATTTAGAAAATAAATATTGGTTGTGCCGTAAAAACTCAACATTTGAATTCCACGCCATTGTTTTATGTTAAGTTGGTGGCACTTTTATTCAATGTTTTGTCACCAGTTCTATCTGCGGTTAGTCGACATGGAGCGTTACATGAAGGAGCAACGCATTGTGATTCTTAAAACACATTATACGTTAAGCCGAATCGAAAAACTTGTGGAATTTTGGTAATAGACTCATTGAAAAGTTCGAGGAAACAGGTACACTTTTCGATATTAAACCTCCAGGTCGCCCTCGTCTTGGCCGGTCTATCGAGAACATTGCTGCTGTGAAACAAAGTGTCACTGTGAGTCCAGGGAAACACACATTTTGTTGAAAAAAGGAAAGTATGTCTCCGAAGTCGTGGAGGACATTCGTGTTTGATATCGTGTTCAACAATTAACCGCAGGAAATGCTCTTTCCATTGTAATACAAAAAATCTAGAGATTAAAACATTTAAAGTAAATGATGATTCAATTAACAATTCAAATGTTGCGTTCTTTATGGGACTCTTAATATGAATTTACTGTCTACTTCTGTCAGACAGAAAATTTGAACCCACCAGAAAGGGTCAAAATCTCTATGCTTTACATAAACCTACATCACTCTTGTATCAGGAATTATAGAGTAGATACTGTACTGCTATTTTATACGTCTTTATATACTGATAATTTCTTTGTATCAATGTTGGAACGTTTTTATATGAAATTAAATAAGCCTTTTGTCTGACAGAAGTAGTGTCTACTTATGTCAGACAAAAATTTTGAACCTGCCAGAAAGGGTGAAAATCTGCTTTACATGAACCTTCATCACTTGTACATCAGGAACTAGAGTAGATACTGCTTATCGTTTACATAATATCATTATAATCAATGCAGGAACTCTTGTTGAATGTTGCAGCCAGAACCCATTCATCAACTTCCGTGACAGCAAACTGACGAGACTGCTACAGTCGTCTCTGGGAGGAAACGCAATGACAGTCATCGTTTGTGCGGTCACTCCGGCCGCCGAAGACCAGACTCAGAATACCATCAAGTCAGAATCAGTCATCACTCTCAACTTAAGTTTATCATTAGTATATATTTTTCTCTTTTCCCCCATCTTCTCTCTAACATCTTCCTCCATCCTCATTAATTTAATTTTTCTTGCTTTTCCAATTTATTTTTATTATTTGTCTTCAACTTTTATTTTACTTACTACCACTCTTTCATAAAAAGTGAGTGTGTCATTAATATATGATTATAATAATAGGGCATATTATTTTACTTATTTATGAATAAAGTCCTATTCACGGACAAGGGCTATGAGAAAGCTCTTTTGTGAATAGTATTTTTGTTTTCCTTCGGTTGTGATCCATGTTGCGGTACCTCATCATCATCCCAGGATTATAAAATTGAATTATGTATAAACTATTATAAGTTTCAAGAAAATTATTAATGTTTTCAAGATAAAATATTGATTTGTTATTTTTTTTATTGAACATGTTGAGAATAATTTCTTTTCAATTACCGGTATGTTAGTTATATCTGATAGCATGATTTGTTTTTTATGTGGTGTATTTTGTTCCAAACTGATGTAAACAATCAAACTTGATTTGATTTGATAATTCTTCTTTCTTCATTATATATTCTTTATCTTCTCAATTGGCTGTTTACAGATAGGATCGTTCCCTTTGGACCAGTAAAACAAAACTAAGAACAAAATGAACAACATTATTCTTATGTTTATCAGATGATTACTATTAAATGATATATCAATTAATCCTGATTTCTATTTTCATTTATTTCTACTGTAATATTATGTTGATTGAAACTAGTTTCCACTTAATTTTTCACGTCTCATGTAATTTTGATTTCCAGTTTTGCGTCAAGAGCGAAGAGAATCAACAACAAACCAATTCTGAATGAAGTTCTGTCCGAATCAGTGCTCATCAAACGCTACTTGAAGCAGATTGCAAAACTAAACCAGGAGCTTGAAGTATGTATTTACTTGTTAATTTCAATGTGATAATTTATAACTTTTTATTCAAATTATTCAAGTTATTCAATTTACCAAAAATAACTCAACTAAAGGTTATTTTTGGTAAATTGATACCCTCAGAAAATTTTTATTTTATTCAATCAACAATAACATGAAGAACTTGTCCTCAAAATTTCATGGATTTATCGCTTACCTAATTTGAAATGAACTTTATTATATCACTGGTATAATAAAGTCTATTGTGTGCCCCATTCTATTATACCTATATATAAACCCCAAAAATTTTAACTTCATACGCTCATATCTCAAAAAGTAATTATCGAGAAATTTTTTTCCTGAGAAAACTTTATCATTCTGATAGCTTGATTGTATACAAATCGAAAAACTTGAAAAATACCACCAGTAGAAAGTTTTTTTAGCCTTTGCACAGCCTCAATGTTTTGCGTTCTGTCTTTTATGATATAGTATTTTTCTTTTTAAATATTACTATAGTATCTCCTCTTATATTATCCCAGTTGTTTATCCGTTCTATAAATCAATACATGTTGAATCATGAAGTTATACAAATTTAGTGCGCCTTTCATAATTTAAGGTAAATGGTAAATATAAGATCTATATAATAAAAATATTCGAGTGGTATCCTGTGACTCACTGCAAGCACTCCAGGGTTTTCTTTGTTGGTAGTGCAAAATGAAATTTAATTTACTATTTACTGACTTTACTTTAATTTATCCGGCTCTACAGTCCTGGATGGGCTTTGGCCTCCTCAACATTGCCACCATTCGTCTCTATCCTGTGCACTCGTCGCCAGGTCGACCTCTCTTTCTCGTCCCAAGCATTCTTTCTTCTTGATGGCACCCTATCATCACTCTTTCTGGCTAAGTGTCCATCCATTCAATCCTGATCCAATGGCCTGGTCTATCTCACTATTAAATCTGGCTTTCCACACTCCTCCACATGTTTTCCCCAGATTCGTCTGTGCATTTTCCTCTCAAATGACCTTGATGCTTTTTGCAAATAAATGTCAATTTTAGCAGAAAGATTAATATTCATTGAATTTATTTTGTAGGATAGATGTAATGTTCTCTATTACAACCATCAATAATTGAACATATCAATAATCAAACATATCAATAATTTAAAGTGAATTAGACTGAATTCTCGTTTTTTAGTCAGTGTTCAAGTGAGTTTCATTACTAGTTGATTATTATAAGAGACTCATTTAATTTTGCGGTCACGAATCATGAATTGATGGTTGGTTTATTGATGGTTTAATTAATAATATTCAGACTATGTGGGACCTTCCCCTTGCTGAATCTTCACCCAAAAAGTCACGAATAGCAAGAGTTTAACTAGCAAGACATTCATCGCTTTATCGGGTTTAATGTGTGTCAAAGAAATTAAAACCAATGTAACAAAAAATCGTGAATTGATTATACATTTCATATTTTTCGTTTAATTAATATTGTAATATTCCTTTAAAATTCTTTGAACTGTTGTTTTTTCCATCTCGTGTTGACTAGAAAACAGTCAACATTTGCTGACAAGACATTGCTGATAATATAAGAACTCACTTGGCTTGTTGATAATTTATTTTCCGGCTAACAATATTTAATTAAAATATTTTGTAATGTAGTATAATGTGTGTTATGTAGTAAAAATTGGAGTAAACTTGGAATTAATATGCATCTTGTTTTATCATACTAATTCAAAACATCATCAAATCAAATAATCTTTATTTGCAAATTAAGTAAATATTCCCCACATTGCACGGACTTCAAAATGAATACTTTAGAGTATTATCTTTTGGGATTCTATAAAATCAGCGATGGAATATTTTGAAATATCATTATCATTCAAGACTTACATTTTCCCTTGATAATAAATTTTATCTCGTTATCATCCTGTTGGTTACAGGATTCATCCCAAATCCTGTCAAGCGATAATAATAGTTGTATAGCTGGACGCGATATCTTTTTACTTCAGTCTGAGCCGGTTGATGGCCTTAATTAATAGTGAAGTTATTAAAGTGCTGAATTTAGTTGAAATCACGAATAACCATTGAAAACATTGATGTGTTGAATTACGCTTGTATATTTTTCTGGGGATTAATGTAGTTCATTTTACTGGATTTAGTCGCAGTGAATGTATCCAGTTGTATCAGATACTTGATTTTCATTAACATGGAAGAACAGTCCGTTAAGAAAAGTCATATACCACGTAGAAGACCACTACAAGTTGTAAGTGACAAAAAATTGAAAACATTTTCATTACTGGAGTCCATACGGATTTTTATTATCAGTTTAAAACTCTAATTTCATATTCTTTTGGTGTGTTTAAAAATAAATCTTTCAAGACCTTCTAATAAAATAGATCTTATTAAAATACAAATAAACAATTCGTCTACTCTTACTTATTTTTTGTATCAAAATTATATAAGAATACAATAAATTAGTTGTGGCTAGTTATGTAAAATTCCTGAAAATTCTCTATTCATGGTAGAAAACCAAAGTTTATAAATTTCCAGTTAGGCCTCGATACAGTAAATACATTATCTAAATTATCATATAAGTAGTATATTAATTCTATCATTCATTGGCTTATACTCGAATCAATGTCAAATCTTGTCATTGCATATACAATTTGATTAAATAATCACTTTCGCCTAATTCTTTATTTATTTTTAAGAATAACTCAGTGTATCATCTTGATTTCTTCATTCATTTATTAAACCACTACAAACTGATGTTGATAAAATCACATTTCTCTCTAATGTGGATGATGACCCAAAGCTTGTAGAACATAATTTAGTATAAAAAAGTGGTTCAACACACTTTGTAACATCCTTCTTGTTGGAATTGGTAATTGGTTTTCCTCTTGAAAATATGTGTTCAGTGAGATTCAAGTAGTTTATAATATTATTGTGAAAAGATTAGTTGTCATTATTATATAAAAAAAATAATAAATTGTAGTTTATCGTATGAAATTAAGTTCGCTAACAAAGTGATGAAATGTGAAAATGTGATGAAATATTTTATAGTAGGTAAACTATATTCATAAAATTCCAAGTAGCCTAAATTTATGTATTTGTTCAATGCAATTATACAAATAGGTTGGAAAAAACTCGCGGATTTTTCAAGTATCTTAATATATAATTTAGATTCTAATCATACCAAGCTGTAAATTTTATTTGGTAATGGCAGTCCGCAAGTACTGTACCCCATTTATTAATGATCTTCCCAGACCACTTTACTGTAATTAGATAGTATGAGAACTGAGAAGACATACATTTCCAAAAAAATACTATAACTGTTACTTGAACTTTGTATAGTGAATTATAGAAATCAGGAGTGTATTTCGATTAGCCCAGGTGTTCGATTATCCCAGGTGCTCGAATAGTCCAGGTGTTCGATTACCCCAGGTCGGACTTTCCCGATTAGACCAGGACCTGGTATAATCGAACTACTGGGTTAATCTAAGCATTCTGTCTCGATTAGCCCAGTAGTTCGATTGTACTAGGTTTTCAGCTTCATTGTAGAATAAAACCTGGTATAATCAAAACCTGGTTTAATACAGACACTCCCGAAATCAGTAAGATAATTCAAAATAAGCGTTTTTACCTGTATTGTCTATCAATACTGTATGTTCATGCTTCTTGATTTCAACTTTCCTTTGCTCTGAATCCAATTATGGATGGCAAGATCTCTCAAATAATAAACTCTTTGAACTATGAATTCTTCGTTATTATAAATAATAAGACTTTGAAGTAGGCTATGGTATTAAATGCTTTAATCAACATTGGCATAGTGTAAATATGAATACCCATTTATAAATACCGGTAATACATTTCAATACATTTATTACATCCATTCTCAATTGATATCATACTATTCTTAATCTATATTTTGACTCTTTGAAATATTACATGAGAATATACAAATATAATTTAATAAATGTATTGTTGGAATGATTGTTTACCAGATGCCGAAAGAGAAGAGGCGTCACTCGTGGGCTCCGACGGGAGGAGGAGGTGGAGGAGGCAGAATGTCGTTTTCAGGCCGCCTGAACACTCTGACCACCATTGGCGAGGAGCAGTCCCCCATCAGTCCGCCTCAGGCTAACAGCACGCGACTTGATGGTCAGTGCAGTGCAGTCCATTCTTTGTATTATCATTAAAATGTTTCTTACTAGGGCTACTATAGTCGATTCATAGAAAGGAGAGACAGCAGTAATAACATACTGCTTGCACTTGTGTGCGCATATAAGTGATGACTCAATATTCATTGTTAATTGTTTGACTCGTAAATTCCAGTTCACAATGCGTTCATGGAAACTGAGTCACGTATTGTGATTATTCAAATCAGTCTATGACAAAGATGTTATTTGTCTATAAAGGTATCTACTGTAAATCAGCCTGTAAATCATGCTGCTCTAAGATCCACTCTCACACACGCATGTTCGTTTATATCGTTTCTCGGAACCGGCTACCGGAGCTGTCATCGGCTCCCAGAACACACTATAGGCTAACACACTTTTCTCTATTATTATTCTACGGTATCATTCATACGAGTCTTCTTTTCTATTGGCCGATCGCTTTGGTGATTTCGGCCATCTTGTATCGTGCAACAATTTGTATAGTTTATCTTGTATCGTGCACTATTTGTATCTTCAAAAAAATATTGTATATCTATGAATAATATTTTATCTGTTGTTTTTAGATACAATGTGTCCATTCGAGAACTTTGAACTCGAATTGATGAGAGACAGAAAATGTGACTTTTCCGACATAGTGGAGGATACAAAATATTCGATCCTGGAAGAACCAACTCTCACTGCTCGTGATGCAACTATCTATAATTGCGACAAATCTGTCGATCTGTAAGTTCTCAAATTTGATGGATACCATTTTAATATTTTGCTTTTGGGGACTTCGATTTTTTGAAATCGCTGTTAAAAGCGTCAATATACGATAGACTGAATTGATACTTGTTCTTCTTCTCAGCCTTCTCACATCAAGGGGGG